>NC_135432.1:31379739-31679739 GCF_051991255.1 Vanacampus margaritifer | reverse complement strand
GGTGTCAAACTCCGGTCCTTGAGGGCCGGAGTCCTGCAGGTTTTGGATGTTTCCCTTTTCCAACACAGCTGATACAGTATATGATCAGCTCATCAGCAAGCTCTGCATGAGCCTGATAACGATCCTGCTGATTGGAATCAGCTTGTGTTGGAAGAGGGAAACCTCAAAAACTTGCAGGACTGCGGCCCTCCAGGACCGGAGTTTGACACCTATGCTGTAGACACGTACAGATAGTGTAGCAGTAATAAGCATTAAGAAAAAAAAAATACATCATATTTGAGGGGCCATTTACTCTCAGCAACTCTAAACAGTGGGGAAATCAGACTGGAACCCTTATGATGGCTAAAATTATTACACCATGTTATAGCACAGACAAGTTGGCTGACGTTTGGGGGGTTTGTGATAGAAAAAAGCAAATATTCTTTACTATTACTTTAAACACACTCTCTGCTATGTGAAGACTAAATGTATGAGTATGAATTATTAACACTGCCTGTTGTTGACTGGCATTTGCGCAAACGTGCATGCACACGAGCACAATTTCCTCATGACAAACACATCTCATGAAATAGATTCCCAATAATTACTGCTGTCATCTTACATTGCTTTCCTCTTTATTTTCTCCGGGCTGTTGTAGGTTTAAGTGGCTGTTCTGTGGAACAAGACAAGCAGTGTTCCGTAATGAAGTGTTTAATATTTGATGCCATTGGATTTCACAGCTAATAAAAGCTATGTGAGCTTCCATTAGACCTCCATCCTGACTTGAGAACAGTGCTGCACGGTTGCAAAATGTAAATCACTATCTGTCCACAGCCAGCTAAATGGGGCAACTGAAAAATCTGTCCTGATAAAAAGTAACAATACTTACATTCTGCTGGAGTTTTACAATCACAGATTCTAAATTATTTACACCTGTACATTATACTGTTTTGGTGCCTTTCTGTTTGTGCCAAGGGGACACCAGAGTTATTTTGTTCCAGGCAAGTCTCAGGGGAGTGGCTTTAGAAATGTTTAAGAATATTTGAGAGGCATGAGGCTTTTTACAATAGCCAAAAGACTTTAAAACTGAGGGAAATCTACGACAATATGGCAGACAAAATGGCTATTTATTTATTTTTAAATGCACACAGATAAGGAGCCGGTCCTTGCTTGTGCTTGAACTTTCGAACATAGTAGCAGACCTTTGCTGTCAGCTGGTTTTAGGTGTTCATTGTTGCTTTGCTGGATTAAGTTTGTTACTGATCAAACTAAACCAAAAGTACATTGTAAGTCCGGTTTTAGGTCCTGTCAGTGTCTTTGACTTTGCCTTTTGAATATCATGTATATTCCATCTCTTTTTCCATTCACAATACTCAAAAGGGACCAATCCAATCCAGTTTGCATTGTCATAATGGTGTCTGTAATTGCTTCAAAATAAGGGGCATTTCGGAAGGGTAGACTCATGTGGGTAACAACCCACACAATTGTCAAGAAGGACAAATCAGACACAATTTGTGCGCTAATCTATTAAAGTAGGGTCAATAGTGACATTCAACAATACTACATGTGACATACACATATTTTCCAACATCTACAGAAAACAGAAAACAATTCAATCAAAACGTACCCATAAAAAACATGCACTTTGTTAACACATTAGCACATGCAAATAAATACATACCTGTGTTAATGTATTTGCACTGTTTTTCTTTTGCACTTCTTTGCACCATTGTGCTGTGATCCTCAAAAGCAGGATTCATTTTTTTCCTGTTTTTTTTTTAGTTCTGGTCAATCATCTTTTCATCCCTCCCAGTCTCTCATATAGTTGCATACTAACAATGAAAAAGGCTATAAACTAACTAAATGCTAGGCTAATAAATCACTAACCTGAAAAGGAATATGAAGATGTTCATAAAACACAACTATTGCAAATCCAACTTGCTAAGGAGGCGTGTATACCAGAGTGGGACGGTGGGTGGCAGAACACTATGTCAGTTTATCAGCAAAAAAAGTTGATCTGGTGTTAAGTTACTGTTGAATTAAAAGAAGAAGTGATAAGATGCCTTCCTATCTGAGAATATACTAATTTGTCTTTATTTGTATTGTGAGGATTCTAAATGTAAAAAGCTCAGATGTACTTTGGTGTTAGTTGAATGTCAGGTGTTTATCTCAACATGTGCTGGTAATACAGTATCTGCCTTAGTTAAGCTATTGAGCAGCATTGAGAGCCTAATTTTAATTACATTTATATTTCAGAGCTGGATCGAACTGTTGTTTGGGCTATTATATTAGAATTTTTTTGAAAAATGCCCCGCAGTTACCACGCTTTGCAGTTAGAAATTAGAACAATGTTTTTTTTTTTTTCACCATCTTTGGATATATCACCCCAGCCACTAACCGCAAATTGCAAAAATGTATGTTTATTTATTATAAGTTGTGTATAAGTAAACAGTGAAGTCGATATCAGTATGAGTACTCAAACTCATGATTAGTCACCAATACCGATACCAAGTACTGACATTACTGCTACTTCTTATACATAAAATTACACTCCCCCCAAAAAAACGAAAGATCATTTTAAAAAAAGATACATACAAACATAGCATTTTCCCTAAAACTGCATTAAATGAATGTCAAATTTGTATTCTTCTGATTCCTAGTTCGGCAACAATAAGGTGGCCGCCGCCGCAAGTACCGTAACCTTGAAAAAAAGGTCTGGTATCAGCCTGATACTGGTATCCGTACTTGCCCATCCCTTCCATACATTATTACATAACAGCAAACTTTGATAAAATGTTACAAGCTCGTTGAAACCCAAACACATCATCTATGCGCATCATCAGCCCTGTGGGGGCATGTCAAAGGTGACAAACAACTCAAGTTAGGAATCGTAATATGCTTTCACTCACACCTCCTCAATCTGTTCTTCATCCTCTCCTAATATAGGAGAGACAATGCTCATGTAAATTTATTTCACCCATACATACTATTAGAGAGGTGACATATCGTCTCTCCTTGGCACTTGAGTTTAATATTTAATACCAGTGCTTGGCTCCTGCATAACAAAGTAGGGAAGTGGGCAATAGATTATGTTAATACTGAAATAGTTATTCAGCAAAATGACTCCTTGGATAACAATGGTGGGAACAGGAATAGAGGACTAAAGAAGGGCTTTCGATCCAAACTCCAGACTTAGTATGTTTTACATTTTCTTATTTAACTCTATGTTGAATTAATTTTCATTGGCAAAGCACACACACCTAAAGACATTTTACACCAGTGATGTCCAAACTATGGCCCGGGGGCCATTTGCGGCCCACTGTCCATTTTGTAGCGGCCATCAGCATATACAAAAAAATAATAATAACACAGCCTGCTTTTCGAGATAGGCAAAGAAACTATTTAAAACTGAAATATAATTTTTGCTCTTTGTAATTTATTAATGAAGTCAGATATTTCGGTTTCAGAAGCAAAAATGTTTTCCTCCATGTTCCGCTGTCTGTGTAAAGGTCTGATTTGTGAACATATCACATTAACTCTTTGACTGCCAGACGTTTTCAAAAACGGGTTGTCGCCAGTGCCAGCCGATTTAAGCATTTTGAGTGATCTTTCAAGGTCCACAGAAAATGTTGTGTTTGGACTATGGAAACACACATACTACCAAATGAAAGATTGGACTCTCAGCTTTCATCAGAAAAAAAAGTTTGTTTCTACCTTATTCCGTTCTTCAGTAATCAACAATAGAAAATGGTTACTTTCACCGAAATTCTCTCTTTTGAAACAAAAAAACGGAGAAAAAGAGCTTTTTGTGAAACGATGTTATTTCATGCACTCTAGTGAATTGTACACTTCTTTTTGTCCATGAATGATGCCACAAACACCTAAATAGTGCTTTACTTCTGTAAAACGCTTTCACCAACAATGAAAAAGTGTTTTTTGATTGCAAAATACGTTTATTTCCATTCAACAGTGTAACAATTTGACAAAACAATTTCGCAAACTATTTACAAATGTGTGCAACTGTGGTACTACTTACAATTATGTGGATGTTTCAAATACAGTTTTTCCTTTTGTAACGCTCTCCTGCGTGCAATGAGACGCCAGGACTCGCACAACAGTTTACTTTCACTTTCACATTGGTCCGTTCTGCGTGCAAACGTTACACTTTCTTGACGGGCTTTTTTTCCGGGGAATAAAAAGCAAGTAGCAGACTGTACACACTTCCTCCGATGAATATGCATTGGACTCGGGGCACTCTCCGTCATCCGATCGAACGTTCGCCTGTGCGTGCTCGGTTGCGCTCCGCGTTACGACACCGTCATAGCCGCCGTGTCAGCGGTTCCAATTTCGCCGTCAAGCTCGGATTCACCTTCATCATCAACGTCATCAATGTACTCTTTTAGCGTTGGTCGATGCCTTTCGTCTTGTAAGTGTAGAGCTGCTTGCAAACGCTCGCCATTGCCCGTTCCCTCCTCCATCTAGCTCCATCTAACGTCTTCTACAGCCGCGTCAATGCTTTCCAACCACGGAGTCACCATCATCTTCATCATCGATGATGATCATCGTCTTCAACAATGTGCTTTTTTAGCGATGCTTTTGGTCTTTGAAAAAAACGGCTCTGGCGTGAGCTCCTCGCGACCGGCCGCCATTTTTCCTTTGTTTTCCATTCTGATCTCCTGCTCGACGCTCTAGCTCCGCCTCTACTGACGCCCACCCGATCTTGTCAAAAGAGAGTCATCGCTGCCCTCTAGGGGCCAAAAATAGTCATTAGGCTCACGAGACCTGCTTAAAACTTTCAGGAGAGCTCCGCAAGCCTTCCCAGCACCCGTTTCAAAAAAAAAAATTTAAAAAAATGGGAGGACGTCTTTTAACGTCTTTAGCGCTCCTCCGTAGGTTTTTGCAGAACGTCATTTAACGTCTTTGGCAGTAAAAGAGTTAATGATTAACTAAAATCCTTAAGTCCACACTGCTTTTAAAATGGTAATTGTATTACAGATTACTCTTCTTTTAATTCTGAATGTGGAGATTGGCTCACGGCTGGGGCAGATCTATTCTAGTGGGATACAGGGGTGTGGGCCACCCCAAAATCATGAAAAATCTCAAACTGTTTGTTTAAAAACACCTAAAAAACTTAAAAGGAAAACAAACTAAAGTGGCCCTTGCATTCTTCTATTATTCTGTATGCGGCCTTCACTGCTTCACTGAACACCATTGATTTACACTTTTACACTATTAAATCAGATTAATAAACCAGAGTACGCAGAGAAGCTCATGCAAACGCCTTACAGGAAAGCCGGAACCAAAGTTCGAATCCCAAACAAATGAACCGTCAGAAAGATGTACTAATCACTTGGTCACTGTGCTGTCCAACTAGTTTTCAGTATTTACTTTTATACAGTGGAACCTCAGAGTTTGAACGTCTCGGAACTGGTACAATTCGGACTTCAACCCAAAAATCTGAGTAAAAAATGGCTCGGAGTTTGAACTCATTTTCGGAGTACAAACACCCAAGCAAAGCAAGCTAAACCGAACACACCTTGAAAACCGGTAGCCGAGCGAAGCCGAGCAATGCCGAATGCTCACGTTGCAGTAGTTGAGACGATGCACTGCTCATTTCCAGTGAGCTCGTGAATACTCCCGCAGGTGCTCCATACTCGCGAGCGCATTTTGATTTTTCCACGACAAATTTCTTTGCAATGTGCCCAAAGGAAGACAACAGTGTTAGTGGCAGCAAAGAAAAACATACAGTGCTACGAACCACAGTGGAATTAGAAAGGAACATACAGTGCTACGAACCACAGTGGAATTAGAAAGGAGATTATCGCGCAGTTGTAACTACCTTGACTACTTCTATAAATACTGGCACGAGGGACTAGCTGTTCAACAACGTGCCTGACATTAAACAACGCATGCAAGGACCGCTTAGTAGTCTAACAATATGCCCAATGTAAAATACACAAACTCAGCACTGAACTAAAGCTAGCATTAACATAGCATTTATCATCCATTGACGCCATCACACCACAACAAAAAAGGTAAGGTATTGTTTTTATTTTTTAAATACTGTACTGTACTGTAAATGTAAAAAACAGAAATATAAATTAAAATGGGAATTTTCTGTTTTTGGAGCTTGAACGGATTAATTGCATTTACATTATTTCCTATGGGAAAAAAATGTTTCGGAGGTTGAACAATTCAGACTTTGAACGCTTTGCAGGAACGAATTATGTTCAACCTCTGAGGTACCACTGTATTTTGAGTCAGAAAGCATAAAACAATTCATGACATCAGATAGATTCCAATAACTGTCTGTCAGTAGGAGGGTATAGTAGGAAATGGATGGAAGGGGGAGCAATACATTCTAACGTGAAGATAATTCACAAGCAAAGCAATGTGTTGTTTAGTGAGAAATATTCAAAACTACAAACCTTGCTTGCTATTGTGAACACAAATCCAATTACTAATTGTTGGAGCTCATCCTGGATTATTTTGTAGGCTTTTCTGTGATGTGTAATACATATTTGCAACATGTGTGAGACAAAAGCGTGATAATCTGCTTGGTAGTCTTTTTTTTATTTTTTTACTTCCTGGAGATGAATAATGATATGAATAAAGATTGTAATTGATAATTTTGTTGCTGACACATCACTATGTGTACAATATGCTGTATAATTAAAATGTATCATGCACGTCCGGGTACTTCATTACACGCGCGCACACACACACGCACACACACACACGCACACACGCACACACACGCACACACGCACACACACACACGCACACCCACCCCCACACACACACACACACACACACAAACACAAGGGACTGAGGCTAATAGGAGCACATAAAGGAAGGAAGGGCCAGCTACAGTACCTAATGCTTTCTAATGAAATTATACATTAGTATTTGCTGAAAGGCAAAAGGAGGGCCTTGTAATTAAAGAAGTGTTCATGACAAATAGTGATAATGTGCAAATCAGGGAGGAAGGGAGAGCACCTTTAGCTGCAGCTATTATTAACACTATTTTCTGTTACAATATGTTTTTTTCTACATACTGTGCTGTTAATTTACCACTGAAACAAACAAACACATTGAGGAGATTGTAAAAAAAAAAGGATAAAATTGTAGGACTTCTTTTTAAAGTAAGGAAATTCCTCCCAATAGAAGCACTTCTGTCACTGTATAAATCAGGGTTGGTCAAACTTGGTCCTCGAGGGGCGGAGTCCTGCAGGTTTTAGATGTCTACCTCACCTCTTATCAGCTGATAGTTATCTGGTGTGTGCTCTGCCCAGCAACGTACCCCAAGATAACTGAGGAGACAGAACAGAACAGAAGATGCAAAAAAGCACAAGCAGTATCATAGCATAAGTGTATGTCTGTAGAAATATGTATACATTTTAGCCATTATTTCCAATTGCAGTGGATGTATTCCCAAATCAGGGTAGAACAGAGAGGGCCCTGTTTGATGGACACAGAAGACTGAATGAATGAATAGCAGACAGACCTCAATTTATAGTCACTCAGCATCACAATATTCGTCTTAAAATGGTGCTCTTATCTCCAGCAGGAAAAAAAAAAAACCTTCCAAAGTACAATTTGATCTAAGGTGAGATTTTGTCACCATGGCAGCACTTTGCTTTTTTTGACAAATTCACAGGAGAAATGTTCAACTCTCTTTGCCTGAGAATAATTCATTTCAATTTGGGGTGTACTTTAATGTCACTTTTAAAGCCAAATTATTTAATTTAAGCATTATTACTCTAAATGTAGAGCCCAAAAATGGCAGCCCCTACAAACAAATTTATATGATTGTCTTCATTTTCGAAACCCAGTTGATGTCAGGGGAGAGAGCAAGCAGCTTTTCATTCTATCTTAAATAACATTGCTAATTATCAAGTGGGCGTCATTTACTCTAAATGCAAGGACAACTAGTTTCTCTAAAGGTAGACAACTAATGGATTTTGTCAATAATTATTGCTCTTTAGAAACCAAGAAGACTGCTGAGGTTTGCCTGTTTGAAAGGACCATTTTGGTCATGTCCATATTGATTTACAATTAATCAAGATCTCAGTGCAAGACTATATTGTAGAAATTCTCTATCGTCAGATCGCATCTTCCAATACAATACTTTCCTTCTCGTTTTACCATTTTGCACCCGACTCCCCTCAGCATTTTCAAATGGCGTGTTATTGGTTTTCTCCCTTTGACGTCCGTGAAGTGTCTGTTTACATCATCTATTTGCCATTAACACAGGAAAGCAGTTTATCATTTGAGCACGTCAGCAGAAAGAGGCAAAACACATCAATAACCACAAATCTCTAATATTTATAGCTCTGAGTAGAAAGTGACTGACCACATGAATAAACACCAAGCGTCAATGCTGAGCTGGAAACTAATGTTGTTGTCTTGTAGACTAAAAGCATTTTTTTCTCTTTACAATTCCCTTTTGGAATTTCTTTTTCACCATCTAATGTTCGGATGTTTTTCCCAAATTATAGCAGCAGACAGAAAGGAAATGGGCAACAACTCCTTTTGTTGTGAATGATGACTAAAATGGACTTTCCTTTTTCCATTTCTAGAAATGTTTTTCTTCATGGCCAATTCATTTTAACAGAGATGAGGGACTTGAGTCATATGACTTTGACGAATCATACTCGAGTTTACTTTTTTAAGGACTTGATTGCGACTTGCTTACCCCAAACTGGCATTATAGTTGAAAGAAAGAAAGAAAGAAAGAAAGAAAGAAAGAAAGAAAGGGGCTTTGTTTCATTGAAACTTGTTGGTTTGAAATGGCTACCTAAACACCAACAATGGGAGCAGTGCCAAAGATAATTAATTTGAATGACATGTAGGGGCCTAATGGATTATCTTGTCGATGACGTTGTCAAAAATAGGATGGCAAAACGCATGGTTTGCAAGTAACTCACAGAATGAAGACGCAACAGAGACACCTAACTTTATTCATCACTATAAGACCCACAAAGAGGTCAGTTAAGCCTGTGAGATTGTAAACATATAATTACAGCTAAGGGGCAGGGTGGTTTGGTTGACATGGGGGTTCGCCTAATCAAGTACCGAAAATGAAAGAGAAGCGAAGAAGCATTGCTAGCCAGTCAGCTAGTAGCTAGCTCAGTAGCTAGTCAGTTGTGGAGAAAAAAGTTTTGGATTCTAGAACAGAACACAATAGCAACATGCAAGGTTTGAGACTGGAAGGTAAGAGATATATTTATTAATTATTGATTATTCATCTAAACCAGTTAGGTTTGTTCAGCAGTCACAGCAATCATTATTTAAGCATAGACATCATTGTCGTTGATTGTACCACTAAGTCATACATTGACGATTCCAAAATGATGTCACATGTCAAAATGGCGGTCTTATGCTGCATTCGAGAAGATTTTTAAGTCGGACTTAACCCACTCAGTGTCCCTGTTCCGCCCTAAAAGAATTTGAGGCAAATGTAAACAACAAAGATGGCTGATTCCAATAAAGTCTTTGTTTTTCTGGTTAACGCAGCCATTCCAAATCACATTATGTCACGGAACATGTCTTGTATTTACATTTGCTAGCTCGAACGCTTTAAGGTCGGGACTGACACAATCCAAGTTAAAAAGCTTTGGACTTTGGATCATTGTAATTTGATTTGTGAGGATTATTTTAATTTGAAAATGTGATCAAATTTTGTTTGACTACTACAACAACATGCCTGGTTTGTGCACTAGTCACAGACAAAAGCAATACAATAGCCTACGCCGTGGAAATGAAGTGTTGAATTGTGGAAATAGCAGAAATGCCCAGGTGTTCAGAATTGTCAATAAGTCCGTGCGTAGCAGGCGGTGACCGGAACTACAACTACTTCCTGCTTTCGCATCAAAGAGTCATGGGAAATTATAGTCCTACTATGCGCTATGGTCGTCGGTAGCTACAACGCAAGCTGAATTTTCTAGCGGTATATTACTTTCCAGTGTTACAATGTGTGACTGGCACGAGGTAAACAGGCACAGACAGCTTCTAATAGCAATCAGGACTGAGCAAAAAAGGTTGGATGATGGTGAGTGCTTTGCATTGACTTGTTTGGCGCTGTTGAAGAGTCAACCAAGATAGCATTAGCGATTGATGCGCATGTCGGCAGTAAGTAATCACTTGGCTCAATGTGGCAACTTGGCTTGACTTGCTTGATTTTTTTTTCTCCCACAGTAAGTTGGGACTTGCTTGAGATTTGAAGGTTACAACTTGAGACTTGTGATTTGCACTTTTGTGACTTACTCCCACCTCTGTATTTTAATTCTCTGAGTCGATTTTTGCCTCACTCAGTGGACATTTGAGAAAAGAATGACCAGAATAATAGAACAGTTAGTCAATCAAGAACACTTGGGTTGAATAACAATTACAGCCTTGAAGCACTCAATAAACCGTAGTATGAAATGTAATTTTTTTCTGTAAGTAAGAAATATGCACTTTTAAACTGTTGTATGTTATACTGTAGCATATGTGTTAGCAGTACATCTAATTTACAGTAACAGTTTCCATTTCCAAAATAGATGCTGATCCTAGGCTCCCCACATTTATTTTCTTTACCAATTATCCTTTGAAGTTCAGTAGGAAGACAGTAGTGTCTCCTAGCTGATTTAGGGGGAAAGCCGGGGTAAACCCCCAACTGATCTGCAATCACTAGGCAGTGTGGGCAACAGCATAAAGGAAAAATGCATGCCGACAGATGCAATAAAGTCCTTTATACTGTATCAATAGAACGGTTGTGTTTCATTTCACAAGATGAGGACGTATCTCAACATAGTAAGGGTGAACAGATGCAGTGTCAACACCACATCAGTCAGTAGACCCGTCCACAAATAATAATAATAATAATAATCAAGAGTTGATTGTTGGTCAAACTAAGAACAGTTCAGTCTGTTTTTCAAATGCTTTTTCATGTCATTATTTTTTCTGAACAAAAATGACTTAGCTATTTTAAGTCACAAATTAGCATTTTACCTTCTCATGTTGTGGAGCATCCCGGGTAGACCAGAGTGGAAGTGTTTCCCATCGAACGGCGCAGCCACATTGACCCTGCTGGTGACCAGTCTGCCTTTTGCTGTCCTCTGTCAAAGGCTCTAGTGACACTTAACAAGGTAATGGGTATTAAAAAATAAATAAAATAAAAGCTTGTGTAAAGTGTAAAATGTAAAATGCTTTGCAACTATTGTATGTGGGTTTAAGTTTTCTGTATTATGTGAAGAGTGCACCATATGAAAAATGCCTTGAGATAACTTTCGCTGTGGATTGGAGCTATATAGATACAATGTATTTCATTTGACTTGACAATCTTACATGCAAAAACAACATCCTTGAGGAGCTGACACGGATACTTTACCCACATCATCGCACTTCTGAGTGAGGGGTATATCAGGTGCACAGGCAAGGTGTAGTACCTCAGAGGAACTGCAGTTGAGATGAACCAGTGAGGTGTAACGTATAGGCCATAATTGTATTTTTGCACTAAATTGCCCGGAGGAGTAGAACAGTGGCAGGCTGGGGATTAATTCGATCTAACCTGATTTAAGCCATGTACTTTTCATCAGTTGATTAATCATCACCCATGAGCTCTTGATTTTATGTATCCCATTAGCTTTTAATGTGATTGCCCTGCTTTTGGAGATGTAACCTTTTCACAGAATACATTACTTATCTGAGGCAGTAATTTCGGGGGAATAAGGACACAGAGCATGTGAAGACAAATTTTAGGGGCTTTGATTTACCAGTGTAGCTTGCAGAGTTAAATGCTTTTAAAATGTGTTTTACAGTAGTTTTGCTTAGGTCATCGTCCTTAATTCTTTAACAGATTAGAGACCTAACAATATACAATATATCACTTTGCGTGATACATACATACAGTATGTAGTGTTATATTGCCGCCCATCAATTTGATCAGATTAACAATACTACAGCATTTTGTATAGTGTTTAAAAGAGCAATTTGCAGGGAAACATGCCAGCTCCTTAATAAAAAAAAATCTTTTTGGACATATTCATTTGGGCGGGGGGGCGTTTGTGAGGGGCTGAGGGGCTGAAAGAGACCACATTTACGATAGAAACTGTCACTTTTTAATGCAGGTACTGCTCCTGTTAATAACATGGACACATATTGCTCTATTGAACAGGCACATTTTGTGGATGTGCATTGTGGTCATCCCTTACAATTTATTTGTTTTCCAAATCCTTGGAAAACCTCAAATGTTTTGATCAATAAAGCTAAGGTCAAAATTCAAAAGGAGTTATTTTCATAAACTCCCTCAGCTATTGTCAGCATTTAGTTAATGGTAGTATATATTCTGGAAGATGTAATGCAGTCTATGCTCATATTTTTGCATCACAACATAGATTGTGTCACCATGTTTAAGCATGACTGGCTGTGGTTTCATGTAGAATTGAGCATTTTACTCTCTAAATGCAGATTATTGTAGTTTACCAAAAGTGTGCAGACAAGGCTCCATGCATCAAAAAGACACAGAGTAATTAATTTTCCATCAGACGTGTTCACACAATCAAGGGTTAAGAGAGAAGAGTTCTGGAGGGAGCATGTACTAATGCCATTTATGAGTTTGCAAATAATGTGGTATAGAAAAGAGCCAAGAGGAGACTAGAAACATAATTGCATTGATTTCCTTATGATGGATACAAATAGTGACATTTCCCTCAATTTAGAGTTGTCAGAAGAATTATGTTGCCCAAAGACATACACACAGGATTATACTTTCACAGAGATTCTAAATGATCGTCTATACAACAAAATGAGTGATAGCATTGGTGACTCATCAATAGGGGGTGCAAGGCCGCCCTCCCACCCAGCTGAATCAGCTTGAAAGACACAAAAACGAAAAAAATTAAATTTTGCATAAAAATACTGATTCATTTATCTCAATGTCACTTCCGGTTTGGGTGCCAAGACCATCACCGCTAGACTCTCATTAAAAGTGTGTTGTGCACAGTCTGTCCTCGTGCAACTCACACATTTTTTACCATTTCCTGTCCAGCGCCAGCCCATCTGAGTGACCATCCTTTTTGTCCAGGCCAGTTTCATGATATTATTATTTTTTTTAATAATTCTGTTGAACCACAACTCATAATCAATGTCTGACAGTCATTGTTAGTTCTTATTTATTTAGTTCATTATACATCCAGTAGTACACACATTCCAATCATACAAATGAAATAAGGTGCACATTTGGCTAATACCATCCAGCTTTTAAGGAATCTGCAAAGACACAGGCAGTACAACATAAATATCTCCATGGACCAACATGCAAATATTTATTATTTCCTCATCTCCTCTCCAGCTTTTAGTTTACCCTGGAGGGTTAGTTCTAGATGAAATGTCATTTCTAATGGAAAAAGGAATGACATAACAACAAATAAGTTATGTTCCATTTCCCAGAGTTTTTTGGGACAACTTCTGCATTTATTAAAGTCCTGATTGACATGTTGAATGACCGGTGGGGGCACTCAGCCTGATTCACCAACAGTTGATAAAACACACATTTGTGATACAGTTGACAACAATTATTTTCTATACTTCTCTGCTGGGTTCTTCATGGTTAAAGTGTTTTAATGTGTTCCATTCAGCTGGAAGTTTTTCTTTTTTTTAACTATGCTGGATGCATTCCATTAAAGGTTGCATGTACGTATTACCTGCCTGTGTTAGAAAAACAAATTTATTTATAAACTACTATTTGGCCCATTGGTCAGAAGTTAGAATCCTGTGTGTTTTAAAATTATGTTGAAAGATGAATGAAAAATAAATAAATACAATGTACCCTATTTTTGTAGACAAGTGTACTTGGTGTAAAAACGGGCTACTTTCATTTTAGTGCTGGGGCAAGTCTAATCTACGGTGTTTGGGACTGCAATGTGTCTCACTCTCCCCAGTAAGGAAACTAGCTATTGGCTGTCCAAAAAGTTGCTAGAAGTCGCATTGTCAATTTTGCAGATAAATAGAAATTTGCATGTAATAGGAATGGATGCTGTAGGAGTGAGGAATAAAAATAAAAAAAACACCCTAAAGAACACCAGAGAACGCTAGTCGCTTTTGACCAAGAAATCGGCAAAAGGCTTTGGAAAGTCGCCAGATTTAGCGAGGAGGTTGTCAAGTTGGCGCCACTGCAGTTTGGGCATTCCGGCGGACACGGCTGCCACCACCCTAGCGCATCTCGCAAATTGGTGACAGAAAGTAGACTCGATCTCAGGCCCCGTCCAGACAGAAGCAAAGCCGGCTTTGTTCCTCAAGCAAATCTCGTACACACAGAAGCATTTCAGGACTTGCGTGTGTCCAAAAGAAGACGCTGAAGACGTTAAACGGCTGTAATGTATATGCCAAGTCTGGAGTGGCGCTGTAGCGCAGCCACAGGGAGTTAACGGAAAGCATAGAAGACAAACACTTTTTTTTCTAACTTTATTGCAATCTACCGAACATACATGGCGTTGCATGTATCGAAACAACATGAAAAAGACGAACACAGGAGAAGTGACAATGGAGGGATATTGTGCGGGACTACATAGTGAGTGAGGGGTTAAGGGTTAAGTGTGGACATTCGGACATAGCCGAGGAAAACATAACAAAACACAGATCCCAACAAACAATAGGAAACATGGCAACTAAATCCAACAAAAAACAAACCCAAATCATGACAGTCCTATGTTTACCTCACAAACTTTGTCATACTTTTGCATCAGATTTATTAGCTGAAAAAATGAAAAGGAAAAAAAAAATGCGGTGGCCAAAATTAATTTGTTATAGCCTGCCACAGAAAGAGTAAACGTATATGTGTATAAGTTTAATAACAGGTGATGAACTACTGTCAGACTGACTTCTAATCCCAGGCATCAGTGGTTGGGAAAATGTGATAAAAATACGCATAGTGATGATGATGAATCATTTTAATATGCAATTATATTGTATTTGATTTTAGGGCTGTATTTTCACATTTGAGGATTTAAAAAATATGGCTTACTAGTGAGTGTTTTGGAGAGAATGTCAAAGGAACAAACTAATGTTTGTTTTTAGCAATTCACATGTGTGCAAGACACCGTGGTTACCACTACATTTTGTAACCATGTGCGAAAGTGACACACCGCTGCTTGAACTATCCTTGTGAAGATAACAAAGAACGCTACAGAGATACTTAAGTACTTGGGAGTGTTCGCCGGAGCACCTAAGAGATGTCACTTGACAGGTGTGTCAGACAGCATAGGAGCAGTTGGTCTCATCCCAGAGATGCAGGCTCTCATCTCTCACTCTTCTGAAACATGATAAAGGGCCAATCTCCTCTATGCTCCTTATCGCCACACTCATATCTCAACCCTGCAGACTTTGTTTTTCCGCATCTTCACAGGCACCTCTCATGAGAGAGCATATCTCCTGGATCAAAGTCATCATGCAATACTTCATCTAAACAGTCTCTGAGACCCAGTGATGAGTTGTGGACTCACAGTTTTTTTGGGTGGGAGAGCCTCACATGCAATGCACATGCAGTCACAGTCAAGATGCTTGGAAACAGTCCAACTAGAACATACAGGACGTACTAGTTCCTAGCTCTTTCAAATTCCCTGTTAAATTCTCAACACGCTGCATGAAGCAACTCTTTCCAAGTAGCAGATGCATGTGGTCCCGTCTTTGTTTGTGCACCATTAACTAATTTGTTTTTAGTCTTTAGCTTTGGATTGGTGTCGCGCTCCTAATCCCCACACTGCATGGAGCAGCCTCCCCTCCTCCCAAACCAAAGCAGAGCTGCTGGGAAGCGGGATGATGGAGGCAGGTGGAATTATCACAGCTCATTTAGCGCTAATGTTTAGCTCCTCTTAATTAAAGTAGGATTTACACTGTACATTAATGGCACCAAATGTGTAACTAAGGTTATTTTTGCTGTGCATTCCCCACTGCTTGCTTTCTATGTTCATCTTTCTGATCCATTGACCACATTTACGCCTTGGTTTCACTTTCTTTGCTGTAGAAGATGGAAGTTGGAGGAAAATACAATTTTCAACAGTCCGTCTGTCTTTTCAGCCTTTCCTCGGATTTGTAAACATTTTGTTGTCTTTATTTATTTATTCGTTGAAGTCATCATCAAAAGTCAGACTTTCCATCAACCAGACCGATTGAGAGCACATGAATAATTGAGTGTGAGCTCGATCATTATCGGTTGTGTCTTGCAAATTCGATTTTTTGTGTGCTCTGTTAGAGATCCCACCCCTTTGTCTGCCAGGTCTTCCTTATGCTTTGCACTCCATATTTGGACACAGGCTGCTCAAGGTGACTATATGTGGAACACCTCTCAGGAGATATGCAACACCTGTTTAGACAGAGAGTGTACAATGCATACATGTCAACACACAATGCTGTGACAAAATTATCTGCCAACTTAAAAGAGAAGATCAATCTACATCCTTGCTGGAAATCAGAACTGTTGAATTGGATGTGGGCTACATTTTCTGAATGTGAAACGTGTTAGACAAGACATTAGATAGGACATAATGCAAATACATTTCCAAATTTTTACTATTTAATAATCTGTTTATAAAAAATAAAAAAAACAGGTCAGGTCCTCTCTGTTTCCTCTCAAAATGATGAATAAGGCCGTGTTTTGATGGTCAAATGTTGATGTTGATCCAGGTTTTTGCAAGAGGACAGGTCCGCTTTTTGGTCGAGCAGCCTTGAGCTGTGATCTATATCTATATATGCCTTGATAAGGTCACCACGGGCAATAATAACTGGTTTATGTGATATTGATTTACTATTGAGTCTGATCGTTGCCAGATGGTGCCCAGCAGGTGGCCTTGAGGCATAATCAATTTATCAACGACTTAAATCGACAAGGACCTCTGCAATAAAGACAGACAATGTGTCCTCAGGTAATCCAATAGAGTCCACTCTAATGTAAGCTTAAAACATTACGTGCCTGCTTACACTATATGGCTTCATGTGGAGAGTTAATCTGTGCATCTATTTTTTAAAACCAACATTTATTGTATTGAAGCAAGGGCACCGATTATTCTCTTCTCTATTATCTTTATCTTTAATTTTTTTTCTCCTCGTCCTTGCTCCCCACCTCAGCATTTACCCTCCATATCTTGTGTAGGTGATGAGTTATAGTGGTCATCGTGATGCAGCTGATAGATGAAGGTGAACTTAGCTGTGGCCTACAAGATACTTTAGAGGACACTGAGGCTGTCTTCCATCCTTATAGCCTCCTACATAAACAAACTCAACTCTTATTTCATGATTTCTAAGTTTAGCATAGAGCCAATACTCTTGTTTGCTTAACATGTATTGTTGCATACATGTGGCGCTGACCTTTAATTGTGTTGCAAAGGCAGGGTATGTCGTGAAGAATGGACATAGAATCTCCATTTAATGAACTAATAGTGGGAGGTGCGCTCATGCATTAAATTGAATCACTTTTTTTCATTGCCTAAAAAAAAAAAGACTCAATTGACTACACAGTTACTGTTTTGTATTTATTTTGTGGCAAAATCAAACAAAAAATAAAAATGCTTCAATCTGTTTATTTTTTTAATCCAACCTCACTGGTGTATAGATGATCGTTCTCATGAGCTGCGAAGTTCACACACTTCCTTTTTTTCACCTCTGGATGTCATAGCTAAAGGCTTGACAAACAACAACAGACATGTAAGCATGCTACTCAACGAAAGATTGCTCCAGTAAGCAACAGCCTTAGGTATAAATACGTAGATTCGCCCCACTTGTGCTGCATACCTACAGCGACGCAAATCTAACCACCGTGTTTTCTATTGTCTTTGATGGTAACGTATCCCCTGCCAACATGGCCGCCATGCAGTCATGTCTTTTAGCTGAAATCTAGTCTGTAATGTGCATCTGTGACAACAGTGGCACAACCGGGAAATACGTGCATCACAGCGCCAGTAAGCAATCCTGTAAACAACAGACTTCGACAATTACTGTACAAAGGGGCTATTTTAAGTGGACTGGATACTATTTTCTGTCTGGTAAATTAGATTTATTTTTAAATTGGGGTCAATTAAATCAATGGTCCACGGTATTTCACAACCTATAGCTTGCAGGCATCATTCTTGTGCACATTCAAGTAATCACAAGTGTAATAGGGTATTCTGAAATCATGTTGGTCAAA
Source organism: Vanacampus margaritifer (assembly GCF_051991255.1). Classification (NCBI taxonomy): domain Eukaryota; kingdom Metazoa; phylum Chordata; class Actinopteri; order Syngnathiformes; family Syngnathidae; genus Vanacampus; species Vanacampus margaritifer. The sequence goes on along the minus strand of NC_135432.1, from coordinate 31,661,597 downwards.
TAGTTTGGGAAAATAAAGTAAATATGCTAGGTATGGGCACAGTAATTGATTTGTCACTTTATTGATCTGTGAGAAAGACTGTATGGAATTATAAAAAAGGCATTCCTTCATTTCAACATGTTATTTAGAGGCGCTTTGTGGAGTTTGACACTTTTTTTCCCCTTTTTTTTTTACTCGCGACTGCCACCTCTGGCCTAATTTGTAACTGCGGCCTCTAAATCAAGCTCGTGCACGGTGCATGTGCGAATACGTGCACTCGAATAAGCTGTCCTTTTTTTTGGTCAGTTTTCTTAGAGTCTGAGCTGGAGTTTGGACTGTGCTCAAAGCTGGCCTTTTGTTTTTGTTTTTTCAGTTTCCATTCCATTTGTATCATATGCTAACACTAAATGTTCACAGGGACAAGTGGGGTGAGGGGGTTATTATACATGGATGCATATTATACACAGGATTTTACGGTACACAGTAAATTTTGAGTACATTCGACTCTATTCAGAGTGGGACCAAATAGACTCAGTTTTAAAGTAATATTTACACTTGGAAGAGAGTAAAATAAAAAAATTGGAGAACAAAAATGTCACTCAAGGGTTGAGGAACAAACTCACGACCTTCAGCTTGGGAGACAGCCAATCTACTCCTTGAGCCACGCAGCTCCTGCTGTGTGTTAGTATATCACTCTTGTCAACTGGACTCTTCCTAACTCCAAGAGCAAAAATGATGTTTTTGGTCTCGTTTTTGGTCTCTTGAAGATAAGCGAACAGTAGGAGGGGCATAGCTCAGGTGGTAGTGTGGCAGTGTCCCAAGGTCGTGAGTGTGTTCCTCAACCCTTGAGTGACTTCTTTTTCCCCCCAGTTCTTTAGCTTACTCTGTTCCAAGTGTATACATATTACTCTAGAGCTGAGTCTATTTGGTCCCACTCTAAATAGAATCAAATTTATTCTAAATAGCGTCAAATTTACACAACATAATTTACTGTGTAGTTCAAACATGACATTAACTATGGGAAGTTGAGGTAGACCTAAACAGGAGTTCATAACATTCAGAAAGACTTTACCATTCACTTACAGTATATATATCAAACAGATGATAATTAACCCAAATTGATTATTTGGACAGTTCATCTTGCATCTCATTATACTTTAAAGGAAATTCCTTCTACTGTGATTATAAGTGTCCTACCCTTGCATCACACCTGCTTCTTTATCAGCCACAAGATAGCACGGCTGGTGAGCAGTGCCACTAGGCAAAAAGCTAGTCCCACTTCCTTATCCAAGGCACTCAGATGAGGCACTCTTCCACATCCACTATCAGCATGAAATTACACGCACCTTAAGCCCATTACCACTTCAAAATGAACAGGCACATTGGAAAGCAGCCTCTCCATTAGTGCCTTGCAGCATGCAGTTGAGCTGCACCTGTTTCTACCGTAAATATTAATTTCAACTTCGCTAGAATATTAGGTTGCACAGCTGCATATGTACAAACCCAAATTCCAATGAAGTTGGGACACTGTGTAAAGTGTAAATAAAAACAACATACAATGATTTGAAAATCATTTCACCCTATAATCAATTGAATACACTATAAAATCAAGATATTTAATGTTCAAACTGATCAACTTTATTGTTTTTTCTTCTTTTTTTTTTGCAAATATTCACTTATTTTGAATTTGATGTCTTTAAAATGTTCCGGGGGCATGTTTACCACTGTGTTACATCACCTCTCCTTTAAAGAGCACTTAATAAGCATTTGGGACCTGAGGACATTCATTGTTGAGCTTTGTAGGTGGAATTTTTTCCCGTTCTTGCTTGATGATGATGATAATGATGATGATCATCCTCCCTATTTTCTCAATCTAGAATTTAGGGCACCATACCATTCTGTCTCCCGCTGTTAGTTGTTCTTTTTCATACAGTATTTTTTGGATGAGTTGTGCATGTTAAGTCAATTTTGTTGCACTGTACTTCTGGGCATGTACAGGTTTCCATTGCCATACAGTAATTTACGCTTCATAACTCACCACACATTTTTAACAGCCAGTTTAGTATTGACATTATTTTATTTCAAAGCCACACTGTTGTAACATGCAGAATGTGGCTTGGCATTGTCTTGCCGAAATAAGCAGGAATGTCCCTGAATAAGACATTGTTTAGATGGTGGCATACTGTATGGTGCTGCAAAACCTAAATGTATCTTTCAGTTTTAAACAGGATTTCACAGGTAAGCCTAGTGGTTCACTTTTCAAACTGTTAATTGACAATGGCTTTCTGAAGGGTTCCTGAGCACATGTGGCAATTTGCTTTGCACATTCCTGCTGGTTTTTAATGCAGTCACCTGATCAAAGGTCACAGGTGTGCAGTGTAGGTTTTTGGCCTTATTGCTTGCATACAACAATACATAGATTTCTCTAAATTATATGTATTGTTTGATGATATTATGGACCGTAGATGATGAAATCTACTAATTTCTTGCAATCATACATTGAGAAATGTTTGCAACGGTTGGATCATGTTTGGGGGTTTTTATTCCTTGACTGTGCCACAGTCTTTTGTTTCTGTTGTCCCATCTTATTTTACAAAGTTTTGCAGCCACCAAATTGAAAATAAGAGCATATTTGACACCCCCCTAAAAAAATATAATAAAAATAACGTTCATCAGTGTGAACATGAAATATTTTGTCATTTTACTCTATTCAATTGAATAAACAATAGGTTGAAAATGATTAGCAAATCATTGTGTTCTGCTTGTATTTACATTTTACACAACATCCCAACGCCATTGGAATTGGATTTGAAGGTCAGCAGAGGTCAGTCAGTATACACACAGTATCTTATAGCGCTCAACATGTTGCATGTTGCCCATCCTGGTAGAATTGTTGAAAGAGTTATATTACATATTGGTTTACTTGCAAATCTGCACTTTTTAAATATTTATTTTTGTGCACGTTAAGTTTTTGACCTTGCAAGCCCACTGGATTAGTGAGAATACAAATATATACGGTGAGATAACAAGAATAAAAAACACATTTTGACAATACCAATTCACACAGCACTTAGAGAACCACCAGAAGACACAAGCCCGTTTCAAATTGCCACACATTGCCACTTCTGGAGTGTGCCACACTTCACAGCCATTGTGACATGGCATATTGAGATAATTAGATGCATGGTGACATCGGCGCCTGAATCAGTGACATTTGTTGAGGCAAAGGCATGTCGACTGCGGGTCCTAGGTATTAAATTACACATTTTGATCATGGCCCGTTATCTGCAAGCGATATTCCATCTGTGTTACACTCATGACATGCCTGTGGTACTACCTAGGAAGATGTCAAATTAGCAGGGCCACTTCAACTTCCGATCCCCCTTTCGTACTTTACACACACGATAGTGTGACAGGAAAAAGCTGTGAAATAGCTGACTTTAATGGCCACTCAGTAAAAGGTTACTAAAAATGTGCATACAGTACAAAGCCTGAATTTAGAGTAATACATCTGGGCACAGTATATGTAATATATTTACACTTCTCTGGAGAAGGCTCTATCAAGTTCATTATCTTGAGCAGTACCCACAAAAGAAGATTTCGGTGAATTTGATTAGGAGACAGGCAGACAGATTCTGAATTCTACGAAAATGTGGATGAATGTCGTCGTATTCGATTCACCAACCATCTAATTATTATTGTTATTATCTTCGTTATCATAGTCCAGCATGCAGCGATGGAGGGGAGCACGTAAACGATTGGTGGTAGAGATAGATACATGAGGTTCGCAAACCTACTTAAGTTGCCGTTGGTGATCACTAGTTCATTCTGTATTGTTGAGGGTACACGTTGTCTGTTTCCACACGAACCAAGCACTGTGTCCTTTTCCACACAAATGCCTCCATGCAAGATGTGAGCGTGTTTTTTTTTTTTTAAAGGAAATTAGAGGAGCTGTTTTGATTGATGGCAAATTGAGTCAGCTGTGTTCACGTCCACAACAGCTCAAACCAGCCTTTTAGCAATGCACTTTTCTGTTGGTTTTTCCATGGTTGGATCTGTGCAACAAAACCTCTGGCATGTCCGGCATTTGCTTTTTTCTCTGAAAGAACAGTATGTAATACAGATGAGTATATGCGAAATATTATAAATACAAATTTAAAAAGCTAGTGAAACAGGAAGGCCAACACTCAGAAGAAGAAAACAACATTACTATGTTAGCAAACCTAGAAAGTAGATCTATGTGCCATCATGGCTGTGCAGTTTAGTATCCATCAATCGACAGGAAAAAGTTTTGCCACAGTCATACAATCACTATGGAAACAAAATCGTAAAGTCCAGACAGTACTTGATTGTAGACAGAGTGGTGTAAATGGACACATGCATGCGCACGTGCACACAAACACACACACATTAAAATTCTTTGCTATTTAAGGAAAATAAATAGAAGGAGAGATGGCGAGATACGCTTCGTTGAACAAGCAATGTGATGCTTGACTGAAATGATTAAATTCTAACTAGGCGCTGCAGAGTGAGTGTGTGTGCATATGTATTTGAGGGTATGAGTTTTCACAAGTACAATATGCTTCTGCGCATGTCTTTTAAATGGCTCATCATATATATATATATATATATATATATATATATATATATATATATATATATATATATATACCACATATCTATAGTATATGTGTAATTGTAAGACGGTGGTGACAGCTCAGTGCATTTTTCTTTTCATATTAAGAGCTATCTAATCTTTAACATGAAGTGCACATTTTTTAAATTATAAAATACAACTTAACCCCAGTCTCCTCAAATATATGCATTATTAATACATTTATTACTGCTAAATTTTGACATGGAGGTGTTTGCTGCGTTGCGACCCTAACCTCGGTAAAGGCTTTCCATGTAAGGGGTGGTCATTAATCGCGCGTTAAAAACATTTGTGGTGTTAAAGGAACTTTAAATTAACTAAAAATTAACACACTAATTTTGACACTATACACATAAACACACACACACAGTATATTGGGGTGCACTGATCAATCAGTCGGCCGATTGTAGTTGGCAATTTGTAGTAGAAAATGGAAAACAAGTCATTATTGGTCAAAGAAATAACCTGATATCAGAGTAGGGCCTGAATAAGAAAGGTGACCCTGACAACGGTGAGCTCAGGATAGACAGCAGCCTTCTTATCTCCAAGGAGATCTGCTGGAAGACTGCTGTGTGACAACAATGACGATCATTTTTTCAGCCGCGACCCTGTTCTCCTTCACCATAATGCACCTCTACACCAAAGCCTTAGCAAAGGGGAAGGAATGTCTCACAAGGACAGCTATTACATACTTTTAAGTCAAATAACATTGCGGTGTCTAAAAAACGTTATATTCATAAGTAGTGAGCTTCTTTTTCTAGTGTGACGCAATTAAAATGCATTTTTCCTTTCTTTGAAATTAACTTATTTGGTGCCATTGACAGCTATAGACGTCCAAATCCATTTTAACTGGGTTGGCGGTGAATGAGTTAAGTATCCGTCCATCCATCCATTTATATTGTCCAAACTGCTTATTCCTCACAATGGTCGCGGGGGTGCTGGAGCCTATCCCGACTGTCTTCAAGTAGTAGGCAGGGTACAGCCTGAATTGGTTGCCAGCCAATTGTAGGGCACACACAGACAAACAACCATTCACACTCACAATAATACCTAGGGACAATTTAGACTTTTCAATCGACCTACCATGCATGTTTTTTGGAATGTGGGAGGAAACCGGATTATCTGTAAGAAAACCCACATTGGCACGGGGAAAACATGCAAACTCCACCCAGGAATTCCCGGAGTCTAGAATTGAAATCATGACCTCTGTCAGCCACCGTGCCATTAAGTATAGTTGGTAAAATAATATATTTGAGGTTTAGGGCCGAAGTTCTGATTGTTGACACTCTCCCTACAGTACATTACTGTACCATAAACAGAAATGAAATATGTCCTAAACTACGGTCCAAAAAGCCTCATATTATTTATTAATGTCTTACAATTGATTTGCTTTCAATTTGCCGGAGGTGCGCTCATAATATACATGCACATGTTACTAATTTTCCTCTTACAGCCCAAGCTAAAGTTAGCTCTCACAGTAGGGATATGCCACTTCCATATACTTTCTATACACCAATTAACTAAGAGTTAGGTCTTTGAAGTTAGCTAGTGTTATCAGTGTGTAATCAGCAAAGCACAAATAGCAACTTTAGGTGAGAATTTCAGCAAAAAGTTACAGAGAAAAAAAACAAAAAAACAACTGACACTAGTAGGTGATTTCCGGGATAGTGAATGTTTAAGGCTCACTGTACTGCTCAAAAGTTTTTCCCTGTTTTTGCCTGTTGTCATTTTGCATGGTCCTTTCTTTCCTTTATCGAATTTGCTTATTACACTAAGATACTTGAGCAATGCAAGTACTGCTAATTGCATTTGCTGCAACCCCATCAGAAAGTATAAATAAATAAATAACATAACATATTGTGCAAAGCCCTGTCCAAAACATCTTACATGAAATTGTCAGGCACTATAGGAAACATTTTGTCAAAGATTCTTATTGGTTTTAAATGACTGAATGAATCTGATACAAGCAGCGAGTGGTTAAAAAAAAAATGTTTTAGTGATTAATGTTTTTGATGGAGAACACAGATAAGATTTGAAAAGGTATCGGAACAAATCCCAAGATCTCTCTCAGAGATGCTGTTCTTATCCATAATCCTCATCACAAGTAACTAATGAAAAAACACCGGCTATCTGTAAATCATATCAGTACATTTATATAGTCTTGAAAAAGCATTAAATTTTACTTAGTGGCTACTCAGTATTATCTTTCTTCATCTTTAACTTTTGATCAACTTTGTCATTCAGCCAGCCTCATTTGTCATTACACACTAAGCAAACTCTCAGGAAAGTGAATGTTTGAAACTGCAGTTATGAAGTTGTATAGCTAATAAGCATCTCTACAATGGTGACAATGCACACAAGGTTATACAGATGTCCATGATGACGAAATGTTTTGCCAGAGATTTAGCAGCAGCTGCGTACAGCTTAACAGTTGAACATATTATTCAGGTTATCCAAGGCTTCTGGGACATAATACATGTAAAGAGTAAAGAGCACTTCGACTGACTTGCACGTTTTAAAATAAAATCAATTAAAAGGAAAAATTACTAACAATTCTTAAAATAAATCACAAAATTTTTCACATTGTGAACAGCTAAGGTGTTAATCTACTAATTAAAAGGCATTTCAGTCATAAATGGTCAAATAAAAAGCTTATTGTAAAGTTATTTTTGGGGGAAAAAAAGGTTCCATATTGTGGCTTTAACTAAATGAAAAGAAAAAAAACAATCGATGTGTGATCACAAAATATAAAATCTCAACCATCTTGCATTAGATTTTCCCCACAATCACTAGATCGTATTCCACTGGCTTAGTTGAGATTTTACAGCATCCATTATGATCTACCTAGCACTTACCGACAAGGTAACACTCTCTGTAACTTTCATGTGAATTGCACACATTCATATGAATTACATCCAGTTCCTGGAGGAAATGATGGGCCTTAGCACACAAAATTGCAGCACTCTGGTACATGCAGATCAAAACTAATTTCAACATTCTCAGAAAGACTCCTGTTCACACCATAAAAATCATGTAGATTATGCAGAAAACATTTGCATTGTCATTTTTCCTCCAGGCGAGGACGTGGACTCTTTGCTAAAATGCTAAAATAGGCTAAGCCTTAAGGTCCAGAAGAAAGAAGGACGACACGTCCGTCACATTGTGACATGCTTCCTGTTGCATCTCCAAAATAAAAGTCAGTATACATTTCAGCTGTCAAGACTTTTATTATGACAAGGTCCGACAACAACAGTGCCTCTAACTGTGCGCAAATGACATTTTCAGAGCTAGTCACCGCACAATGTCTTGTAAGCTTACTTCGAGCCTTGAATCTAATAAATAAATTGTAACGCAACACATTTCTCATACAATAACGATAACTGCGTTTCAAATATGGGGAAAATAATTAGTTACATTAGTCCGTTTATGAAAAAAACAAGGGAGTTACCTAACGGCGTTAGTTTAAACGCTGTTATTCCCAACACTGATCATAACCAATCAAATGAGTGCTTCCCAGCCAGGAGCATGAGAGCACATTGTCATTGAAGCACAGATGACTGATGTAAACAAAACTCTTACTACTCTGAATATTATTCTTGTTCAGTGTTTGCCTGTTTAAAACGGACTAACGTAAAGTCACTCCAGCTTTTTAAATATTAAAAGAAGAAAGGAAGGTTTATTCTATATATTTGATTCTTACAAAAACAGACCAGCCATTTCCGATGATGTCTGGTAATCTTTTTCACTATCCACACGGTGTAAAAAGCTGCATAATGTACTCCCCTCCTCTCCAGCCTCCAACTGCTGTAATTAGAAATTCGAAGGAGTGGCGGCTACAATTTAGGGATGGCGGGCCGCCGCTCCTGATTGAATAGAACGGAATCACTGATATTATCTCAGAAATGAGAACTTTTACTCCTCACTAACATTACACCTCACTTCCAGTTTTACATATGTAAATAAGGACATTAAGAGAACAATATCATGTTTAACATTTGCATTACATTTACACCAGCTTCAATATAAGCTCAAAGTGCTCTTGAATATTTTTGTAGGATGTGACTAAATAAAAGAGTTTCAATAATGCAATGTAGCCTCTGGCTTTTCTCCACCCTGGAACCTATTTATATTGTTATTGAGGTTTTACAGAAACCACCAAGGGTGAAAATGAGAAGTCATGTTTTGAATATTTGTGTGGTTAGGTTTAATATTAAGCAATGCAGTAAACATTTTGTGAAGAATGCAATCTTTCACCTCTGTTGCGAATACCGCATAATGTATGCCCTCAAGAGGAACATTGTTGCTAAATACGTATTTTTATTGCTGCACACTGTCTCAGTTTTCTGGGACTTAGAACCTCCTTTTTTTTCCAGTTGTGTCTGTTTGACTGTGAACAGATGGTCCATCCTTTGTGTTCATGTTCACATTTTCATAATTTGTGCTATTATAATATTTCAAGCAAACCAAAATAAGAAAGTAAATCACAAGCTCTCTGAGGGTCACTATTCGTTTGAAACATTTGTTTGCCTCTGACAAAGGGAGAGCACTATTGTGAAATTTATCACAATAATATGCAAATAATGCTTTGTTCACTTAGTGACCTACCGTGCCAAGGGTGTTGCTACAATTATAGGGGATGAAGGTAGAAAAATGTGTCACAAAGTAAAATGGTGTGAGTGAGCTGTGATAGAAGAGATAAACATCTAAAAAAGACAGGACATTATTAAATACAATATATGACAAATGATGTGTAGATGTTCAAAATACAGAGAAGGTGTGAAAGAGGAGGGAGGGGTGCCTTTCCAGTTTGATCTGCATAAGCAGGATTTAGTTTAATATGGTCCCCCCAAAAAAATTTTCATTTTAATATGTGACTAAATCTTTTTGTGGCATTTTTATTTTATGATCTGTCCTTGCACAATACATGATGAGCTGTACTGAGAGGCCATGCAGATCTATTCATTCAAGATGAAGGTTGGAACATTTTCGTGATTATTTTTCAATCGGGATGTCTCATCAGACAGCTGAAGTGGAAATACGTTTCTGGATGGTAATAACCACAGTTATGTTCTACTCAGTTTAAGGACTGTAGTCTGTCATCATCCCGGTGTCCAAACAGTCTGGCTGGAACTCAGAGCCAATCGCCTGGCACCAGAACCCGAGCTATACCAAGGAGGTTCAAACGGGGTAGTTCCCTCGGGCAGAGCCGAACACTCGTGGCTTAACGACCCCAAAGTACTGGCTCTAATATCTGATCAAGAACCATCTGTTGAGGCGACTAGAGAATAGGCACGCTCCCAGTACCCCTTCCTGCTGACTGACCTCTCCAAGGAGAGCCCGATGGGATAGCTGTTAGCCGGCTATTAGATTCATTCTGATTCCAATTCTACAGTAAATGCAGAAAAATTTGCATTACAGTAATCCAAATATGCACTTAACTCAATTATTTCAATATAAAATAATGGGAAAAATACATATGAACGTAAAATTCAGGGTTGTTTAATCCAGTGGTTTTTGACCTGGGTTTGATCGGATCCCAGGGGTTCGGTGAGTCTCAGGGGTTGAGCGGAGGTCAAGACACACACCCGACTCAAACGATTTGTGATGATATACCCCGCTTGGCCATTATCGGCTGCAGGTGATCATGCTACATTGCTTGGCCTATCTGTGCTTCAGGAAATTTGGGGCACTCAGTAGTCGATTTATTGTAATCCCTTCATGCTAACTATGTTGGGCAAAAAAACAAAGTGGTGGGACAAATATGTGCACTATGAATTCACATGTATAGCAGAACATATGGCGTCTCACAGGGTTCAATTCTGGGCCCTCTGCTGTTTTCATTTTATCTGCTCCCCTTGGGTTCCTTCTTAAGAAAACAGCTTTGGTGCTTTATAAGTATAAAGTTGAGCTGAGTGATGGGAGTCAGCGTCCTAACTAGGAAGGTAACATGATATGATAAATATTACGATATGAACCTCATGCTACAATAATTAGCATGATATTGTGGGGGAGGTTGTGGATATAAAAAAGCTCATGAAAAAAAAGAGCTTGCATTGGCAAAATTAAAAGCACAGTACTGTATTGTGTTTTGTACATAATAACAGCAGTGACGGAGAAATATGCGTTTTCATTTCATGTCATTTCACATGTCAATGCAACGTGGTCCTATTGGCTCAGTGGTGCCAAGTATCGTAGTATATGGAGTTGACAAATGTTGTGTTTGGCTGAAGCGGGCCAAAAATGATTTTTGTTTGTTTGTTTGTTTTTATGGAAATGTTCAAAATTATTTGCTGGTTTGGACAGATTTATAGGAGTGATAACTGCTGTAGTGACCAAAACATTCCTAATTAAAATTAAACTGCACTAATAAACTAACCACCAGAGGGAAAACAACCTTGCCTTTTTAACAGATGTGCTGCTTTTAATATAGTGATATGATGACGACGATATTGCTGTTATCGTTACATCCCTAGTCCTAACTGCAGGATTTGCAATGCCAAGTTGAGCAATTCAAGTCCAGCAGAACTAGCTATCTAGCAAAACTAAAGCAACCCTTCCTTAAACTGCATGGAAATTGGGAATACAACAACACAACACTTTATTTAATTTTTCAATAAAGGGTTTGATGAATGTGCATAGGAAAATGGTGGGGTTCAGTACCTCCCATAAAAGTTTAATCAAAGTAAGACCCCATCGTTTTAAAATATGACACAAGTGACCTACAGTATGTCGACCTGGGGTCAATTTTTAAGTCAATAAATATCATTAATAATCAGTATACAGATTATTATATTTTAGTTTTCTATTATATTTTTACATCTAATATTTATAATGCAAATCAACACATCAAAATGCCGAATCAGTGGCAGTTGGCTCGTGGCTCTGCTCAATTATGTCTTCGCTCTCCAACTTTGGCCCCCGCCTCAGTCAGCAAGAATTCAGTCAGAGACGAGTGCTTTATGCTGAATATCCATTTGTGTAACGTTCATCAGTTAAAGGCTTATCAGACAAATCACTGCTGCCTTTATTTCAAACATGATGATGAAGATGATGCCATTATTGCCGTTGAGCAGTGTTGGCGTTACACTGAAACGAATGTCAAAAGTGATTTATTGTGAATTAAAGTACACACATGCATCCCGTAATTAAAAGTGTAACAAAAGTGCACTTCTCTTGAAGTTTGATTCGCTCGTACAAAGAGTTTCTGCTCCTCGTTGTGTCACATAGGGCCATTTGCCAGCCGTCGATAACAGTTGGCTAATGGGTAATGTGCCACACAAGACTGATGCTGCACTTGCTGTTTTCATTTTGCTGCTGTAGTGCAGTAATTAATCCAGCTGAAACCTTTGTGCACACAAAATAAATGCTTTCCATTTTCATTAATAGACAACTCATTAGTATATAATGAGCAAGATGACGGCATTCCCTGAGCATAAGGTAACCCAAGTGTGTGTTGCTTTCCTCGGGTTGTACAAATATACACCTTGTTTGCCTCCATGGAAACAGCACTGCTTTGCAAAAAAACACTTCCATGCAAATATTGGAATTTGCTCTTCGATAAAGTCGATTTTGGAATGTGGTTTTGTTAACCCGAAAGACTTCCCTTTTGGACACTGATTATCACAAGTCACTCTCATTCAATAAACACTGACAAGTCAAATGGTACTGGCTAAATGCAGTAACAAGCTGCCTTTCTCTGTCTTTGCTTACAGTTTGCATCAGTGACACCAGTGTGTTGCTGAGGGGCCGGGCTGGACTGACCATCTGGCATTAGGGCAAACCCCCAGTGGGCCTGCATCTTCTGTATACCCTAAGAGACCGGCCCAGAAATTAGAGGGAGCAACCCATTAATCCATTTACAATATAGACAGCAAACATCAACATCAGTGTCTGAATAAAAAAAAAAAAAAATCTAAAACTAGTTTGAATAAAAAGTGCACACCCGTCAACAGGGCTGGACTGGCACAAAATATTGGCCCTGGCATTTTGACATAGGCCCAATAGCCTGACCCGGCCCGACTCCTGAGCACCTCTGACTACCACGTAGCTTTGACTTAAGCACCACTTGTGTGCAAATGTTAAAAAATAGTTTCCGTAGTTTGAAACATGCCTGTTGCATTGTTCTTATCAACAATGGATCCTCTTCCTAGGGTAGCCCGTCAATACGACAATGACGTCCATAGCTCCAGATGTAGTAATGATAAGATAAGTATGGATTATTGGCCCTAATTGTGAACACGCTGATGGCTGCAGATGCCAAAAATAGATGCACACCGCTTCCCACAAGTGGGACAGGGAATCCCATCACCGGGAGGATGGAGACCTCGTGCCAGGAGCTCGCGCCTGCGCTGCCGGCGATCCTCACGCTTATTGGTGCGGCTGGCCTCAAAGTGCCGCACACCCTCGTGGCAGGTTTTGCGCCAGAGGGCCCGGTTGGCTGCGAGGGCCTCCAGGTGGTCTGGCGGCATGCCAAATTTTTCAGGACTGCTTTCAGGTGGTCTTTAAATCATTTCCGTTGGTGGCCTATGGGACGGTGACCAGAGCTCAATTTTCCATAGAGCAACCTACGGGGCAGCCGAGACTCGAGCATCCGGATGATGTGCCCAACCCTTCAGAGCTGGCGCTGGATGATGGTGGCCTCGATGCACAGACATCCTGATCTTGCTAGAACATCAACACGAGGGATGCGATCCACCCAAGTAAAACCTAGAATACGCTGAAGGCATCGGATGTGGAAGGCCTCCAGCCTCCGGAAGTGGGTTCTGTACAGAGTCCAGGCTTCACAGCCATAGAGTAGGGTGGACTGGCAGACAGCCCGGTGGACGGCCACTTTTGTAGTTGTTGTAAGGTTCTTGTTTGAGAAGAGTCGGGAAGCCAGTTGCCCAAAGGCGCACGAGACTAGGTGGACCCGGTTCTGGATTTCCTCCTCGAGACTACAAGAAGAGAAGAGTACACTTCCAAGGTAGTCAAATCTGTCTACACAATTTAGGTCGTCTACTCCTGCGAAGAAGGAAGAATGGGAGGGGCGATCGCCACGTGCTGTGCACTGGCATAGTACCTTGGTCTTCCGAGTGTTGACAACGAGACCACGTTGGGAGTAAGTGTCCACCTTGGTGTTGAGAGCATGCTGGAGACCTAGGTCGGTGTGGGAAACAAACGCTTCGTCATCGTCATACTGCAGATCAAAGATGGTGAAGGTGGTACACTTAGTCTTTGCTTGAAGTCTTCTCAGGTTGAACACACTGCCACATCAAGACGACTTCTCACGGAGATAGCGTCCTGTTATCTTGACCGTTAAATGGAATGCCATGACGGGCATGGTTGATTGAGTCCATGGGGATTGTGGAACAAGCAATGTTTGGGCTTCCTTTTCTAGGCCCGTCCTCGAGAGAGGCGAGCAGTGCGATCCTAAATAGGGCTGCTCGGTCAGGTTTTTTTTACAATTCCGGTTCCGTGTTCGATTCTGCTTAACAATTTGATTCTTTATCGATTCTCTAATTTATTTATTTTTTCCAGAAAAAAAAATAGCATCCACTTTTTTATGTCTTAGTTGTATCTGTAAACAAGAGACATGTTTAAAAGTAACATGGCCTTACAAACCTAACAGTGAAGTTTTAAGGTCCACATTCGAGGACTTAATGGGCTGCCATGGGGTCCCCAGAAAAAAAAGAAAAGAAAGAAAGAAAAAATATTTGAAAATAAATACAACTACATTTGTTTTAAATCATCTTCTGTAGAAATTTACAAATTACAACCTAGATTAATTTGTGACAATAATGTCCAACTCCAGTAACATTTTAACACTAAGATAAACTTTGAGCACTCACGCACACGGAAATGTTGCGCGACTTGCACGCGTAGTGACGTCATCGTCCCACACAAAACCGATAAGGCAATCGTTAGCAAAAACGACAAATGATGCCAAGGAATTGAAACAGCCACGTGGGTAGCTGCCGAGGAGAACCACTGTTCCGGCCTGGTCCCAAACGACCATCTTGCCCATGTCGCCTACCTGCAGGAGGATGACTAGAGGCTACTAGCTGCATTCAGAGCCTGCCCTCGTTGCCAACCCCCTATCACCGCAGGGTTTGAGAAAGAGAATGAGGTGAGATGATGGATGCTAGACAAAACCTGCGCGATGAAGGGATTAAGGTGACAGTGGCAATCATTGATGCCACCGAACTTGGCCCCGCATCAGCTGGAATCCGATAGCATGTAAACAACCAGGACGACTGGCAGCTGGGAAGTGTTGCAGTGACATGCCAGGATTCACTGTAATCGGTGAACTGCCTAATGCTCAGCCACAGAGCAGGTTTTCTGTCAGGGTTTGCCTTCCCTTAGCCTTTGGCATAATGCCTTCCCGCAAGGCAGTAGGACCATGGTTGGGGGGTATGCTGGTTTAGGCGCCAGCAGCCCGCCTACGCCCTTCTCCCTTAGCTAAGGCAGGGTTCACAACGTGCACGTGGAGATATTGGGTGGGAGAGGCTATAAGTGACGCTATGACTTTCAAAGCATTTTATAGAAGGTACAGTGCCCTTCTGTACACCCACCTCGGGTCTCCACCACCCCCTTTAGAACCCCTATAACAATGAGTGGATAAAGAGTAGCTACATTATTATTTTTTTCTTTCATGTGCAAAGACCAATCTAGGCTTCAGGCTTTCTTCTGATTACCGTATATACTATGTCTGCTTTTTTCCAGAGGTTAACAACCAAAGCAGACACCTGGAACATCTAAATTTCAAGACACGTTCAAAAAGTTCATTTATAGCCACTCTTCTTTTTAAGTTGAGAATTCGTAGCAAACAAACAAATACAAATGTGAGAATGCTAATCTACATTTAAATATGAGCAAACTATCTTTACAGACAAGTCAAGTGAACGTCAGGGTTGGTCAATGATGAAAACTGATTCCCAGAAGACAAAATAGACAAACATTGGCAACTTCTAAGAAATATTGCCACTAATCATCACTGCTAGTGATTATGACTCATCACATGACAAGATAAAATCTCCTCTTGTGCAACTTCCTATGTTTTCCTTTACATACAAGTTGAAAGAAAACATCATTAGTGGCAAAGGAGAGATGGCTTGTTTGCTGTTTTTTTTATGTGCATGTTTTGACAGATGGTAAGCATGTAAAATGGGGGAAACAAGGGCTGACACTAACCTGTGCTGATTATAGTAGTCTTTTAGTTTAGTACAAACAAAGTGTCCTGTAAAACACAACACTGTGTTCTATACTGTGTTCTATTATTTGATAGCTTCACTGTAAAAGTGTGAAGGAGCCAGATTTATATGACAGATGGAGTGCCACAAATCCATCTTGGGTCATTAGTTGTGTGGTCGTTCACATTGTTGACTATCACGTAGGTGGTGTGTGAGTGAATTCAATAAGGGGTTGTAGCTGGGATCTCAGCTGACTTAGGTTCCAGCTCCAGAATGGATTCATCCATTTTTCCAATCCTCACAAATATGTTTTGGCTTGTCAAAAACAAGAGGACCAATCACTGTCCATGGCAATCAACGTTACAGTGGGCGACACTGGACAAGTTTCATCGTTATCAGTGAAAAGTTTAAAGGGATAAAAAGAAGTGCTTGATTATAATTAGCTCACTAATGAGCTGATGCTGTTGTACCACTGTGAACTTTGGTTTAACCGGTCTCTCACTAATAGGCTTGATGCTTATTACAGTATCTTTTCAAAATAAAAGTGAGAGCTGCTGGCTTTGTGCAAGCACCAACAAGGACTTTTTAGTTTTGGACCTCCGTAATCCACTCCAAACGGTCTCCATGCGGCTGTCACTCAGCAATGATATGGGCTGGCTGTACTTGGAGCATTTGATTATACACCCAATGAAGACACACATTTTACTATTCCATCTATGTAACTAGACATTTGCAATTTCGAGGAATTGCGTTTCAAGGGTGAATGGCTGAATAAAAAAAATTTGAAGCATGTGGAAATTTGATTGATTTGGAATAATATGAAATGAGATGGAATGGTGTGAAATGGCACTGAATGAGCTGTGATGAATTTGGAGTGGTTTTAATCGATCAATATACAGGGACATTGGAGTTGAGTATGTAAATATTTGGAATTTCGAGTAATAAATGAAATGGCTTGAATGATCTGCACATCTTGAAGTCTGAATACTTTTAATTATATTGATGGAGGAGCAAATAATGTAGAATATGTCCTAATATTGGCAATTATGCAGTAAAAAAATGGTAATTTTTGGTATGTGTAAAATGTTGGCATGTTGAAAATTGTTCATAAGGTGAATTAAATGAGCAGAATGATTTCAGTTTAAAATGGGAACTGTCTGAATCCGTTATTTTAAATGTGCCAGTAAAAAATGAGTGGTAAATAACAAGTAAAGGGGATAATTTGGCCTCAATTGGAATGAAGGGGTAATTTTTAGGTGAAAAATGTTGAAGTATGGGGAAACGATGGATTTTTGGAATAAAAAAAATTGAAACCCTGTGGCGTGAATTTTTTGAATATGTTGAAATTAGAATGATGTGAATTGGATACATTATGTGGAAGAAGAAGTGTGTCAAAAAAGTTGCAAGAATAAAATATAGAAATAAGAAAAATAAAATAAGATTAATGTGTGAGGCCTTCAGCCTTCACACAATACAAAAGAGGAATACCATAATTAGTGCAATTGCAAAAAGACTGTTCATGTTTAAATGTGATATTTCCTTGTTTATTAGCTTTCTTTGTGTCAAATCAGTCAGATTATCACTTGGTTAATTTATGTTATTTTAATGAGTCATGAATATTGTAAATGTCTAGATGAATAACAACTGATGAGCTATCTGAACAAACAAATATGACTAAAGCTTTGTACAAATATGCTGTTTGACTTAATTAGAGATTATATTGGCCTGATTCATGTTCTAAACACAAAAACAGTCAGGCTATTTTTATTCTTCTTAGTTTCCAAATTACGTAAAAACTTTTCCGTCCTCGGGCATGCTGAAACGTTATTTGGCTTGCATGCATCCTTTGGGATGTGGAAACCTGCGCTGGCATATGGCCTACTTTACATAATACTCCAAGCCACAAGGGTACTGCCGTGGGCACACAGGCAAATCAGGACGTCACTCACACATTCACTTCAAATTACGCTTTAAATCCATTCACTTTATGCTGCTCATATAGCTGTGAAGTGTGGCACCTTCACCATGACGCCACAACCAGGAACTAAGAAGAGAAGTGTTTTCAGGGCATGGCAATGACATGACATTTCCTCACATTTTTTTTCCACAAATGGAGTGACTGCATAGGATTTGGCCTTGTTTGCCATTTTTGGCCACAGTTGGATACCGTGGCTCTGACTGGCCCATCTGGCCAGCTAACGTTTTTGTGAAAGGCAGGACAGATGACAACCATTCACAAAGACGGACAATTTAGAGTCTTCAATAATATTAACATGCATTTAAAAAAATAAAAATAAAAATACAGGAGGAAGCCAGAGCAAGTGGAGTAAACCTATGCAAAACATGGAGGGAACACTCCACACAGATAGCTTAGATTCAAACCCCAAACTTCAGAATGGTGATAAGCCCCCTGTACCACTCATTCACCGTGCTCTCATATTCAGTATTTTAAGGGTGGCGAAAGACTGAAGGTCTGGTTTAGAGGAGGGGAAATGATTTTTTTTTTGTGTGATAAGATTGGCTTTGCTTTTTTCTGACTAATGATTTGAACCCTTTTCTTGAAATCCGATTAGGAATGCATAACTTGAGGACATTTGAAAATCAGACTATGTACAAACCCACTGTTACACCTCATAATCTGACCATGTTAAAAATCATCAGTCCTATTCCATACTAAACTGCATTGATAAGCACAGATTCTCACAATGGACACCATATTCACTGTAGCAAAGTTTTGTAGTATGCCATACCTAACCTAGTACACTACAAATCAACAAGCCCTCCAACACAATACGACCATATTGGTCGTTTTGCCATGCACCAAAATACAACCAAGTGTTACCTATTGTAGTTTAGCGACCTGCAATTATTTTTGTATTATTTTTAGTGTTTTTTAGTGTTGACGTGTGCCAATTTGTCGCCGGTTGGGGTTAGTATCAGGCTTTCAGTGAGCTTGCACACATTATGTCTTTACATGGGACACTAATAGGTTGGTGTTAGGAAGAGGCTGAGGTTGTAGTATGATTCACCTTACAAAACACTTAGTCAACACAAAAATGATTACTGGCCTGTTAGCTCAGCTGGATAGACATTCATCTTCCGCCCACACGACCAGGGTTCAGGTCCCAGTAACTACACTTATGGTTCACTTTACTATTTTTTTTAGAAATTGACATGGTCGATAGGTAATACGTAACACTTATGTAATTCGGCACATTTCAAAACGACCGATGTGGTCGTATTTAATTGGAGGACTGTTTCCCACAAATACCATCCTGATGTACTGTAGATCCCCTGATTTCATGGCTGTGGCCCTTTGTTCAATTCACCAAATACAAACAATATTCCTCGTTCTATTTCTCTTTGCTTATGAAATCTTTGTCAAACCTTTTTGTCCACAATGCATGCACAAACACGTCTGAAAGTCTTCTAAACACTCAAATCTCGATATTATATTCGAATAGCATGCTAAATGTACTGTTCATTATTTTTTGCCTTCCCTTAGTTGTTTTTTAGAAGAAAAAAAAACCCCATAATACTCTGTATTGTAAAAACAGAGCAGCAGTGCATTATTGTGTACCCAGGAGCACATCCTGTGGGCTGGAAAGGGATTGTGTGCTTTGAAAAAGAGTCTAAAATGCTTTCCGAAAGGATTTGATTTGCTCTGTCTCAGTGCTCTTCAGCAGTGACCAAGGGCGCATGGGGTGAATTGTTTAAGAGATAGAGGGTTTCCAGGGGTCGGGCCACCTCGCCTCTCTACTTAAGGCTTCTCTCTTCCAAGTGTTTGCTCACATCCTCCACCTGGTTGAGTCCTTCTGAATATAGAAAAGCTGTTTAGTGTTTTTGTGTGTAGAGTTCTTGCCTGCTGTGTGGTATTATTTTGTCAATGTTTATTCAGTCTCAAAATAACAATAAAAAACAGTCCTTTTATCATCTCTGATATTATTGACTGGATTTTGTGCATATGCTATACAGCATGAGTCATTCATGTGTGTCTTCTCTCTTCTTTCTGCAGGCGCCAGTGTGTCATCACAGAAAGGTAAGAGGACCGTTGGAGTTGCTACCTGTGCTGCCATGTTTATTTTTTCTATCACCACAAAGTTAAGGGACTAAATGCAGGAAGATATTGACCATATGCTTTTCTGACAATGCTTTCTTTCATGGTCACCGTATTGAACTGTTTTGTTTGTTTTAGTCCAGTTACTGAGGTTAAATGCAGGCATGTTCTTTTTCTAGATTTATTACGCACAAGTCAAAGGTCATAACTGTGCAAATTAATTTAGAGTTGCATGCAGTACATGAAGCATTGCTACAGATTCAATGTTTTTGTGACAGGCTGCTCACTCAATACACACAGGCACACACAGACTGTTGTACCTCTCATATATGTGATGATAGGCGATATATGACGCTGTCACACGGGCCTATAAAGGTAAGTGATGTGTGCTGGCCAAGCCTCACTCTGAGGAATGTTAAAGGGCTGGCACAGCATACATCATCCCACCACCACCGCACTCACATATATTTCTGAATGAGAGGAAGATAAATAAGTCCACGCACCATGACAATGAATGAGTGCTCACTTAAATTGGCTTCTGTGCATCCATATCTGGCCTGACTTCTTTTGTCCTTTCAATATGTTGAGGTTGCCTACAGTTGTGTCCAAAATATTTATAAACACTCTTCAAGTCATGCTGTTATTGCTGTGGAGAAAAATATTGTGTTTGTGTTCATACATGACTGACAGACGTGACTTTGACGGGGCCGTCTGGACTGAAGAGAGAGGGACCTTGGGGCAAAGAGTTTGGACATAAACAAATAGATTTGACAAGACTCTGTATGCATATAAATTTGAAATCTGCCTGAGCATGAATGATGGATTTAGTAGAACATTTGTGCCCACAGACTTCTCAATCCATCTCTATTAATCTTTATAGATGTGTGTGTCACAACTGTTAAAAAATCCACATTGCCACTCTTTCCTTGTTGGACTGAAGGGCATGCAGCATTCAGATTGCCAGTAACCTTTCCTTTTGTTCCCACCCATAAGATGATTAATACGAGAGCTTGTTATAACATGACCTTATTCGTTAGTTTTCCCGCATCCCTGCTATGTGCCCCCTCACCATGACATCCCGATCCAACAGCACTGCACGCACTAGCCCACCCTCGCTGCCACATGAACTATATTTATGGCACCTGTGCTGCAAAAACAGTCTCTTTGAGACATCGCTCTAATTTCATTTTGAAAATGCCAGCAATAAATTTATCAAATGGACTGAATCGAATCGGAGTCACACGCGCAGCCATCCGTCACGGGCTGTCCCCTCAGGGGGGCCGTGGGCGTAGTTAAGCCAGCCAAAAAGCTCTGCCAGCAGCAGCAGGAGAAGACATAGTGTTGAGAGAGTTCCTGGTGGGAAGAAAAGCAAATGAATGCACGAGAGGACGAGGATCCGTGAATGCATATGCATGCGTTCTCCGGCAGGCGTGTGGCTGCTTGTGTGTTCATAGAGGTCAGTGTTAATTCTCTAACACGCTCTTGATGGAATGTCAGTAAACCACTTGGAATGTTGACGTGTTAGAAGAGAAATTGATTGAGCACAATCCAAGTTCATTGATTGTTTTGCCTTCAAAATCCCTCCCAATTCATCCGCTACTCTGAGCTTCATCGTCTCTCCTGCCTCAGGTTCACACGCTCTCTGCCCTGCCACTCCCCTCACGTTTCTTACTTTCTCATCCTCTGTACTCCAGTTTGACACCTTTGCCTCACGCTCTAAATGCCTTTGTCCCTGCGCTCCTCCCGTTTCAGCCCTCTTTGTATCCGCCTATCTTTGCTTCTCTCCACTTCACATTTATCAGTGTGCAGGTTAAGCCAGGCATGAGTGAGGGTAAAGAAGCTTAGTGCTAACAGGGCTAATGAAGTCAGAGCGTATAATTCCTCTAACGGGGATCAGTGGCGCTACTCTGTCAAGCCTCACAACAATTAAAGATCAGATGAAACGTGAAACTGAATTTTTTGAGGGGGCAAAAATCAACAATCTGACATGTGAGACTTTCTACTTTATTCTTAAGTGTTTTGTTTTCCTCTTGTTTTCGTATTTATTTATTGGTCTAAATGCCTGCTTAAAGGGATCTTATTTGAAGAGCTCCAGTTTTTTTTATTTTTCTGGCAACTGTTATAATAGTCATATACCAAGAGAAGTTTTATTATTTATTTTCAATTTTCAAAATTTTTTTCAAGGCCGCATATTTATTTTTGCTTAATTTGAGTTTAAAAGAAGACAATGCCTGATAATTAAATGTAACCAGTTAAGAGAATCAAATAAAATGACATTCACTTATTACTTAGCTGTGGTATGTTCCATTTTTGGGGAATCTTCAACATGTCTGAGGGAGGGTGCACTCACGGTCAAAAAGTTTCAGAGGTAAACAAGACCAACTGCATTATATATTACGAAATTAATGGAAGTAGTTTGGAGTTGGAAACTTTCTGTGCCCCAGTGCAAACTGCAAGGTCTACGGCTGGTTAAGTTTGGTGTGGAAGAGCGTTAGAACACCAACCTCAACCTGTTCAAAAACTTTTATGATGCTCTAAAATAGAAGTCATGAGCCAGGTGTTCATATGGCATAGAAATAGCAATCAATCATTTCTTATTCGGTCCTTATACGCCCAGGTGCAAACATTTTAAGACTCTTTTTATTGCAGCGTGAACCAGAACTGTATGCATTTTCAGCATGTGAGTGACAAAGAGAATATTTGGGTTAGGAAGCGAGTGAAAAGCGAAAGGGTGCCTGTGAGAGCCCGGGGTCGTTTTGCTCGATTACGCAGGCAAGCTGATGCTTACTATACCTGTCGGCTTACATCCATACAAGCAAACAATGTTTCTCTCCACCTTCTTTTGTCTGTATTGTCTTTGCACCATTGTTGAAGAGGAAAATATTTGCTCTCAATGTGGAATTGGAATCTTAAGACGTTTAAGACAGCACTCCTGAAAAATGTGAGATGGTTTTGTTAACTTCAATGTACTTCAATGTATTTGATTTTTAACTTTAAAGACAATTCTCAAAAGCTGTAACTTTGTATATTATACAAATATCACATTCAACCTTTGTTTTGTATGATTGCTTTTTAATTGTTTCATTCATACAACTGACCATTTTTATCATCCATTTACTAGGACACAAAATTAAAACAATTTATGTAATTGAAAAAAGCAAACACAATTTGTATTTTGCGAAAATTGGATGCCTTTATCCATACAATTTGTACGGCATGATTTGAACCTAATACACCAACATGTATTGATTGCAACTCTTGTGAACAATACAAAATCCAATTTAAAAGTCTTGCGCTTTAATAATTGTCTGTATAAGTAGATATATAAAAATGGAATATCCTGCTCCATCGCTTTACAGGGTCATCAAATGCACACAAGAGAGAAGCTCACTGAGCTTTTAATTACATCACCTGATTTCATTTGCCTGTGCAGAATCTCTCACCCAGCAGCCATCTCAATGTTAATTATCTTATGACAAAATGACACTGCACTTTCCTCACGCTCTGGTTAAAGGCTGTTTTACACTAAACTTGCTTATGTTGGCGGTCGCTGCAGGGCAGCATTCAAAGGCGACGGCACCCCACTGCAAGCTTGCCCATATTTGGAAGTGCCAGAATAACAGCCTACCAGGTAGGCTTTTCGCACTTGTTGGTCTATTGCTGTTATCACTCTGAAATCATTCCTCCAGCCCTTCCCCTATTGGTGGCACCCTTCTGATATCACTACAACACCAATATCATGTTGAACACAAGGCCATAAATCAATAGTGTCATTTGTAGATGAGAGAAATCACGCACGTACCCAACAAGTACATAGCTGTGTGGACTCGTCATTTTAGCCTACAAATACCATGGAAATGTATTGTTTACCATTAAACAAATGAAATGCACTCAGACAGAGGATTCCCTCATTGTGTGTAAAAGCTTATGAGCGATTCCACCAAATTGGCACCGTTTGCGTGCCCAGGCAATTACATGAAAATAATTTTTTATTAAGTCTCCTACAACATATTGTGTTTTAAGCTGTCACAAAAAAAAAAAAATGTTGGACCAAAATACATTTTGAGTTGTTCAATGTGTATCATCAAATTTAGTGCTTAAGGAAAAAATATATTACTTTGAGTTTATTAGAGTGTTACAAAAGTGATTTGGCGGAATGTTAGAGAAATGTAATGACATATACACGTATTGATGTATATACTTTTTTTTAATTGATTTGAGAAAAATCGGATGCATACTCTTTTTTCCTTAATGCATTGCTGAGGAATTGGATTGGGACTCAGTATCATCAATTACTTAAAATCAAAGATTCATACTCGGGTACCCAAAAATTGTGATCCCTAATCAATGACCAAATTCTTCAATGAACCAAAGCTGGGCACTTCCGTTAATCAGCAATTATGACAATGCCTCAGAAAAATACATGGACTGAGCAGCGAGTGAAGCACATTTAAGTCTATCAATCAGAGTGCGTACATATGGTCCCTCTCATTCCGTGTATTTTTGCGAGGCTTTGCGTCATAAAGCATCCGCCGAATATGTGGAAGCACACACCAAAGATGGGCATCATCATAGATGGGAATTGCAGATTATTGGAAGTTCCCAGCTCTGTAATAAACACACAAGACTGTCAGAACATTGGATTGAGTCTCGTGTGTTCGTATTATTATATTATATGCTTGAAATATTCTATTGAACAGCTGAACGAGGACGTGACCTGCACATTCCAGTGTTAGTTTTTTTCTGTCAAATTTTATTTGTTACTGTTTGTCCAGACCTAATTTATTTTCTTAGCCCTCAAGGGTGTCAGAAACAAGAAGGCCTTGCATCTGCCACATGCTAATAAATTGTTTGATTAAATCAAACCTTCAGACATAAATAAGAACGGCAAACTGAGAGAAGAATAAAGACTGGTCTGATCTCTTGGGGAGTTTGGCTGGTGCAACTTTTTTTCATGCGATATACTGTTTATACAGGGTGGGTGATTGCCCTCTTTTCTTTCTCTTCCTCGATTGGAGACATCCCCCCCTCCCCCCACACACACACACACACACAAGAAATGCCCCTAGTGATGTGGTTCCACTCAGATATTGTCTCGATCAATCGATAAATAATCCTCCACAGCAACACCCTCCACCTAGTCACCTCTCGGGATGGAACATAAGGCACCCCTAAGTCAACAAGATAGTAAGGTGCTAAGCCATGTAAACTATTTTGATTAAGAAATAAAATACATTTTCAGGTAAACCGGGGGCTAGTGCAAGTTGGCCATAATAAGGGTAATGTGATCAAATGTTCTAATCCTCTTTAACAGTGTTGCTGCATCATTTTGTACTAACTGCAGGCTTTTATTACTTGACATTAGAAGGCCAGAAAGCAGCAGCACATTGACTAAATCAAGGTAAGATGTATTAAGTGCATGGACAATGGACTCTGCGTCACTCATGGATACAATGGGCCGTAACTAAGCAATAGTGTGGAGATGAAAAAGAAGGGAAGGTTTAATATTGGTCTCAGTGTGCCAATATGGAACCATCCAGCGTCGACTACAAATAAATAAATAAAGAAGTGTCATAATGGCAGCTTTGTTCAGACGTTTAAGAAACTCTCCTGACTGAGGTGATTAGTTGATTGACGCAACTCAGCACAGATTTTGCAATAGTTTTGAAAAAAGTCAGATGGTATATGTTAGCTAGTTGATGCTGTCAGCTGCATACAGTGTGAATATTGTTTCAGTTCTTCTCACTAATGATTTCAGACAAGTGTTGTCTAGTTAACTTGGTTAAAATGAAAAGACAATGTCTGTACATGTCAAAGTGAATTAGCAGTTTATTTTTTCTCCACTTGCGCTCTGCTCCGCTTTTCTGCATTTTTATTTCAAGGCCATTATCATGGTGTTTTAGGTCAGATCAAGGTTGTCTTAGGCTGAGTACACAGCTAAAACCAATTATGTTTTTTTTTTTACAATTTTGTTCCTTCCTGTCCAAGGACGTCAAATGTCTGACTATCTTACAGTATGTTTTGTAAGATTGAATTTGATCGGATTCAAAACTGGACTCTGGCTGGGCCACTTAAGCAACTTTATCCTGTTGGAAGTTAAACCCTTACTCCAGTCTGAGCTCCTGGGCACTCTGGAGTAGGCTTCCAGGATGGCTCTGTACATTGCTGTATTAATCTTTCACTCCCGCCCTCACTAGTCTCCAAGTTCCTACTGCTGAAAAACATCTCCACAGAATGATGATGCCACCACCATTGCTTCATTGGATGCGTTTCAATGACCCCCAGTTTTGCGCTAAAGGCAAGTTGCGCAAAAGCAAGCTAGTAATGGAGACACATGATTTTGGAAAAAATCTCAAATATCGCAAAAAAGTTTTTAGGCTCTCACAAGGTGGTTTTTGAGACATGTCGAAATAGAAGTATTTTGAAAAAGTGTAATGGAAAATCTTTTTATGCATTCCCTGTAGTAATGTGACCCCCGCCCGGTCACGGAGGAAAGGAAGTAGGAAGTATGGGGACGCGCTTTCGCGTCGGAGCTGACTCTTGAGCGGAAAACAAGTAGTTATAAAGACAAAGCAATTAAGCTATAGAGCCAATATGCCGCCGTTCAATGCACATTCCATATCATTGCATGAGAAATGGTCGTTACCCCTGGCAACGAGTAAACGAGCGACATACGGTGCATGTCCTTATTGAAATCCATCCGTCCGCACGCACACACATACAACACCAACACCAAATGCCCGAACCCGCCCGATGAAGTAATTTTACCAACTCCGGGTGTAAACATCATGAGCACCTCCTACAGAACTGCGAGATCTCGCGAGACGGGACATTTTGAGAATTGCGCCTCAATTGTACTTATATTAATATATTAATATTACAATATCGCTTTTATTTTTGTGGAAAAAACTGTATTAGAAATGCAGCTACTGTGGGGATGGTATTCATCAGGTTGTCATGTTTTCTTCCTCATGGTCTGGGAGTCATTTAGGCTCTTTTTGGCAAATTCCAGTGCCATTTACTAAGGAGTGGCTTTCGTCTGGCCACTCTACCATACAAGTCTGATAGGTGGAGTTCTGCAAAGATGGTTGTCCTTCTGGAAGGTTCACCTCTCTCCATAGAGGATGTCTGGAGCTCCAACAGAGTGACCATTGGGTTCTTGGTTACTTTATAGTTCAAGAGCTACAAGGGTTAAATCGGATTCTAAAATATTACATTCCAAAACAAGCTTACAAACATAGGCATCTACACTTAGATAATATGGTCAGCAGGAACCCAACATGGTAGTCTATAAAAGGCTATTCCTTATCCATTATGTGTCAGGGCGAAAATTATGCATCAATATAGAATGCCTCTTTGGGAACGCCACTTTGTCCCAAATGAATGATTTGAAATGGAGAAAGGGGATTTACCCATTTACAAGAGATAACAGTGCTAAACACGCTGTTAAAGTACAGATATGGGACAAATTCAACAAACTCACGTTAGCACTTAATTTCAATTTAGGAGACTTAAGACACTCAAGAGAAACCTGGACAACAACTTGGAGTAGCAATGCTGCGCAATTTTCCAGTTGGCTCGTTTACTCTGTAGAGACACATCGCACCGAGGAAGCGAGGTAGGCCCAGATGGTATATCCTCAGCTAATTCTTAGCGCACAAACCTCTACCAGCCATTAATAATTCATGTGGAAATATTTGAAGAGTAAACTGCACAGACCATTATAATATAGACTGGCACAATGGCACAAGGGTATGAATACAATACGCAGCTTAACTGCACATACAGAGGGCCTGTAGCCACTACAGAAAGATGGCTGTGGTCTCTATGGAAATGTGATGCTCATTAGGAGAAAGTAGAATTTACGCACAGCCATTGCCACTATCACCTGGCACATTACCATAGAATTGATGCTAAAGATAACAGTGGCGAGAGGTAATTAGCGTGACAGCTGGTGCAGGGATGTGTTGCATTTGTTTGACTGATCTTTTGTCAGTGTTGTTGTTGTGCTCTCCAGACAACTCAGAGATTTGCCTTCTCATTTAGCGACTAAACGCTCAAAGCTTAAATGCTAAAGATGATCACGCTCCATAAGTCAATACCTCCCAGCCCGACTATCCTTTATATTAAGTATTATCCAATATTTTGCACATTTCAGTCGTGTTTACTGCATGCCAGGTTTTATTGTTTTGCGTGTCCTTGTTCAAAGTCTGCCTGTGATATTAAACCGCACAACTATTTGAAAATTAACTTCTGGAGTGACCGGCAATCCAACAACTGCGGGAATTTTAGTCATCTGCTGATGGTTGAATATGTGTATTAGAAAGCCATTCTGTACTTCTGCTCCACTGTTGCAAAACAGTGGAGATAATTAACATAATTATCCTCACATTGGGTTTCATTTTTTAAACTATAGAGGTGCTTGCAGTTTTTGGGACTGTTCCCACATCAGTATTGCATAACAGTGTTAGCTTCTGAAATTCAACAGTTGATGACTTGGTGGAGTTGTTGGTGGTGCAAGGAATATGGAGGATGTTGAGTTTGGTAATATGTCCATTTCCCACAGCTTTAGTATATTCTTAAAATTGTTTACAAAATATGACAAAAGATAGACAACACAGTTCATCTTGTTGAAGTGAGTGTGAACATTACATCAAAATGCACAATTAGCAATATCAAATGTATCATTTTAAAACCTTAGTGAGGGAAATAGTGAGAGAAAGAGTATTTGAGGGCATTTTAAATTTCTTTGCATCTCGTTATGTGTTCACCCGAGTATGTAATGACACATTGGCGTGTAGGTGGATATGAGTATGCTCTCTATATGTTTTAATGCACATTAACTAAGTGGTGCAATATATATATATTCAGGAGTGTGTGTGTATTATTTATTTTAATTATCTCTCTCTATTCTGTTGTTTTTCTCACTGTAAACTACTGCTGCACTTCTTATTTAATTTTGATTTTATCTCTTTCTATTCTGTTGTTTTTTCCTTACTGTAAACTGCAGCTGGACGGAGTCCAGGAAAAAGTTCCCCACGGGGAAAATAAAAGTATATTGTATCGTATCGTATCGTATCGTATCGTAATGCTGTTGTTGCTGCTAGCATCCACTGGGCATTTCTCATCTATGCTTCCAACCAGAGGAAGGCAATTAGAGCCATCAAGTGGTGTCTGGGAAGCAGAGAATACCTAAGAAACTGCAGGGAGGCGAAACAGAAGGATTGGACTGGCTCCATCTTCATCTCTCTCTGTGCTGCCTGCAGGTAGCTAGGATAAGAAGACTCTGGGAGAGGGACTGGATGTTTTTTTATCCCATTAAAAGGCTGTTATCAGTGTT
This sequence comes from Vanacampus margaritifer, assembly GCF_051991255.1. NCBI lineage: Eukaryota > Metazoa > Chordata > Actinopteri > Syngnathiformes > Syngnathidae > Vanacampus > Vanacampus margaritifer. The sequence goes on along the minus strand of NC_135432.1, from coordinate 31,632,399 downwards.
CCTTGGGAGCTGCGATTTGAGGTACAATGGCTCTGTTGCGTCTCCCAATGTCTTCTGTTGCAGTCAAATTTGTCGTAACTACTACAAATAATTCATTTTTTCCAAGACTGACCTGATCTAATTTGCCTAACCTCAATTGTTTATACAAGTTTGCCATATAGTCATATAATATTTATGGTGTGATAATAAAAGCACGGCATACTTATTAATTTAAACATTTTGATCCTGAGCTCTACCTTGTTTGCATCACATCACATGGCAATTATATCAATTAGCTGCACTGTAGAAATTAGCTGAGTCGCTATTTTAGTGTGGTCATATGAGCATTAACACTAAATCTCTGAGGATTCTCTGATCCTCTCCGCCCTACCAGAGTTAAGCCAAATGGCCAATTGGAATGTGCATGAGTGTGACATGTTCATGAAGATTCTCAGTCAGATCTCGGGTGCGATCATCCCGTGTCACTCTTTTTCTTGCCCAAGTTGCAGTTTTGAGTTTAAGAGCAAGGCATACACTGATAAGAAGAGGAGGGATCCGTGCATAATTTTTGGGGGATGTAAACAACTTCCAAAAAGATGTTCTCACCATTTATTTCATTCATTTAATCAATCATGGCTGCTAAAAGAGCCAACAGGTGCTTCAGATTATGAATGGAGCCAAAAGCCAAATGCAATTTTCATTCAATTGAAGTCTAAACAGCACTCGGGAAATACGATGTGCAATTTGTGTTATAGTTGAAATTTTAACTATCTTTCCGCATCTTGATAATCAGCAATGATTGATAGTAAGTGAGTACACTACATTTACTCCATTACAGTTATTCAAGTTATATTTTGGATAAATTGTGCTTATAGAGAACTGTAGTTTTAATTCAACATACTTGTTACTTTCACTTGAGTATTTAGTCCCCTCAAAAAGTATTTAAATGGAAAGGTCCATTCCTTTGTTTTTGATGTATACTGAAGATATTTGGGTTTCAAATCAAAAGATGAATATCAGACACAAGTTCAGAATTCCAGCCTATATTTCATGCTATTTACATATGGATGTGTTAAACAATTCAGGACAACGCACCTTTTGTTTGAAGTCACCCATTTCTAGAGTGAGTATTGGAACATATATTTACGGTAACTTAGTAATTAATATTTTTTATTTGGTAGTATAACCAATACTTGCAATAACTGCATCAAGTCTGTGACCCATTCAAACTGTTGCATTCTTTATTTGAAATGCATTTCTAGGCCTATACGGCAGCCTCTTTCAGTTTTTGTTTATTTCTGTGTGTTCATTTATTTTGATGTGGGATTCATCTGCAACACAATGTTTGTGTTTGTGTGAATGTCCTCCACATTTTTTTAATTTAACGATAATGTTTAAAGAGTTCTTAACACATATTGCTAGACTGATGGTCTGATTATTCTTGTATGCAGGTTAATAAAGTTAAATGCTATTTAGATCATTGAACAGTAAATACAGGCAATTCCGAAATCTAATTTACTGAATGGATGAACTTCAATGCACCACTGTGCATTGTGAATGTTCCACGACAAACAAATAAATAAATAAACAAACGTAGGGCATAGTAGGGATTGCACGCCTCTCAGGCCTTCCCACTGGGTGTAATTATCATACACTGTTGCTGCAGCCTTCCACACTAATGCCACACTTGCCAAGGATGCTTGACTATGCTTTAGGGCTTTCTTACAAAAAATAGGTTTTATATTTTGTATGACATCATTATTTCCTTATGTGTCATGTTTGGGTTCTGTTTTCCTTATGTGTCTCCCTTGGTCTTGTTTAAGTGTCATCCTGTCCTTCCTCGTGTGAACCAATCAGTGCCCTCAGCCACTTGTGTCTTGCCCCAGGTGTGTCTTGTTGTGTCATTAGCGTCTGTCTGTGTGTTTAGTCTCCTGTCTCCCCTCTGTCTGTGTTGGTTCATTGTCTTTTCCTCATGTCATGCTGCCCGTTTTTGCCTTGTTGTCACACCCATGCCATGCCCTGTCGTCATAATTTCCTTACTTCGCAGTGTTCCTGTTTGGTTTGTGTTTTTGGATATTGTTGATTTTGTTGTTCCGCCAAGTACCTTGTTTGCCTTTTTCTTGATTAAATCCCCTTTTTAACTGCATCCTTGCCTCGCTGCTTTTGCTCCCTGCATTTGGGTCCTCCACCAAACCGCACCCTTCTGACATTATGGATGTTTACTTTTGTGTATTTTATTTTTTATTAAGTGGTATAGTTTGGTTTAAAATGTAATTTTGTCCTCTGTATGATTCCTCTTTTTTCTATCACCAGAGTTGTTGTTACTTTTTAGTAAAATGCTTGATTGTTTAATTACTGTAAGACCTGCGTTTGTCTGACTGTGGATGTGTCATTAGAGTGGAAAGTAATATTTTGGGTCCCTGGTGTGTAATAAGTAATCGTTTTCTTTCGGCTTGTCCCGTCAGGGGTAGCCATCGCGCATGATCTTTTTTCACCCACCCTCCTCTTAACACCAAATGCGCCCATATCTTCCCTCTCTACAGATATCTACCTTCCGTCAAGAGAGCTCAAGTTTAGTTTTCTTGTTAAGCAGCTGCAACTACATCATCCCCTTATGAATATACACATCTTTCCATATCTGTCTGGCCCAACCTGTATAGATACAGAGGTTATATAAGGACATTAAAAAGTATCTATCCCAATGTATTTGTGTTTGGAGAAAGAACCTCAGTAACATTTCCTAGCCTCTTTTTCACAGCCATTACTGCCACCCAGGAACATTATTTGATTTCCTGTTCATTCTTCCCATATCCATCTGCCCGGTCCTGTTTTTCCACCTTCTCTACACTGGGTCTGCCAAGTCCCTGAGCACTAGGAGACACTGATGCGTGTCGCGATCAACAGTACTCATGGGTAATGTATAGATCATTCGTCCTCTAGACAGGTATGTAATAGAGGCAGGAGGACCAAGGAGAAAAAGAACAGCAGGAAATCTCTTGAGGTATGAGAATCGATTTCATTGGGAATCACCGGAGCAGAGAAGCAGAACCACTCGCTGTCTTTCTTTGAGGCACTCTTCCTTTCCTCACTTTTCTTTTTTCCTGTCTCTATTCTTGTTCAGTCTTCATTCTGCGCCAACTGCTTGCTCATGTTCATGAGCAAAAGCTGCATCAGAATAATCCCTACACAAATTAGACCGCAAAATTTATTATTTAAGGCAGCGTCTTCTTTTTGGTTCCAGCGTCGGTTTGGTCAGCTCCAGGGCGGCAGCAAAAGAAAGAAATGATTCTGACCGATTACTCCCAATAGTTAGTACGAAAGCTACCAAAGCCTGTAGCCTTGCTCCATAAAACAGCAGGAGCAACATGCATGTAGCCTTTCCCAGCCACCTGTGAAATGAAGCTTTGGCTAAAAGAGCCTGCACGGACTTGATACATTGGTAACAACGATGTGCATGTTAATGTCTTTAATCCGGCATAGTTTCCACTTCATAAAGCAAATGGCTCTTGGCTAACCAAAACACACACAGTTTGACGTGGTACGTATCCAGAGGGAACGATGTTGTGGTTGACAAGCTTGTGGCCATTGATGGTCAGTCCTCCTTGTTTTGTCTTGTGGCACTAATATTCTGTGAATTGATTATAGAGAAGTGAGTGATTCAAATGCTGTGTGTCTCTCTCATTTATGGTGTACGGATAATTTCTTGATGATGATGGCAGTTCTAATACGGTTCTACATAATGTCTGAAGCTGTTAGCTTATTTGATTGTTCCTTATTTGAAAATAAGAGAGTACAATAATAGATCTCCACTGTAGCAATATCAAGATGATGTATGACTTACTGCTATATTCCTTTAATTGGCACTATTAATATCAGTTAAAGTTTTAATGTCTATTTATTAAAACTTGAACATTTTGTCAGAGACCTAATAGGAGAGGCATTAGGAATCTCAAAGGCAGAGCACTATAAAAAGCCTCCAATATAAATAGTTAATGCTCTACCCCTTCATCTAAGATCTGGCCAAGAATTACTGAAAAGGAGATAGCACAAAGTCTAATATTAGGATGATTTCAAACATTTAAGGCACTCACAATCCATATTTCTGTCAAAATCATTTCCTGTACATTGGTACAAAGTTCCCACCCCGCCTACTCATTATAACTTGTGCAACTTGTTAGGGGATCGTGAGGATTCACAGACTAAATTAGTTGAGTCTAAAGAGTAAACAGTGAGACTGGGTGGAATCCTCATGTGCACAGCAGCTTAATTTGTCTGTTTATATCATTAAAATCCAACCCTCTGTCAGATAATCTGTGGAAAGCCCCCTAAGTGCTGAACAGAGAAATATTTTTGAGATTCTCCATCCAGACATCCCCACTTATTAGAATTAATTGTGGCTCAGATATCTGACACTTGCTTTCTCACACTGGGTTATCTAAAGTTGAAGATCTGTAGCTTTCCAGAAGGTTTGGGATACATATTCAGTGGTCATCATGTGCATCCACTGTCTTAGATGTCTTCATGCATCCTGCAAGGGCATGATTGGAGGAATAAATTATTATCCCTGAAAATAAGGAAATGTAAAAGCTTGCACTGAAAATTTCTCTTTAGTGCTGACCAAATAAGGATGTTCGGATGGCCTGTAAATCCATCCATCCATTTTCTTTACCGCTTATCCTGTTCACTATGTGGGGGTTACGTTGCCTTGCCAATTTAAATACACCCGAGGCATGCTTTTCTTTATAGCATTTACAGCACTTAAACATGTTTTGTCCTTAAACACAATTTTAAAGGGGAATTCAACCTAGAAAAAATGTCTTTACAATATCCTTCCATAGAGTAGTCTAAACATTGGCATTCTGATGACTATTGCATTTGTGGAATATGAATTAAGAAGCAAAATCCACCTGTTTTTATTCTTTTTAGGGGTTGGCCATTTAGGCACTTGCTGTATAATGAAAATTACACCACAGTTGCTCAGGGCTCAGGTAAAGACCAAACATGGCTAAGCTGTTCCTTGAGTTTGGTCATGTGACATTCTCAAGTTGAGTCGTGACTGTTTGTTGTTACCTGAGTCCTGAGCATCTGTGATGTCATTTTCATTATACAGCAAGTGCCAAAATGGCCACCCCCTGTGATGGATAAAAATGGGTGGCTTTTGCTGCTTAATTCATATTTCAAAAATGCAATAGTAATCAGATGCCATGTTTAGACTAGTGAAAGTGCACAGAACATGTATTTGTAAAGAATATTTTTGGGTTGACTTCCGCTTTAAAGCTGCTAAATGCAGGAAATTGAATTTTGAATCACTACTGCCACGTGTGGCAAAAAGAACCTCCCTTCTTCACATACTCATTGCACGCATGACATCACATGCACAGACAGAGGGCGGAAAATTTGAACCTGAATCCAGTCTGAAAACTATTGGTCAGAGGCTTGCAGGAGTACCCATTGTGAACAGCTAAGGTGTTAATCTGCTCATTAGAAGACATTTGAGTCACAAATTATCAAATAAAAGGCTATTCTAAAGATATTTGGGGGCAAATTGCTACATAGAACAGCTTTAAAACAACACACAATTTATTTGAAAAGAGCTAAACGGATAACAGAATAACATTTTGTAACAACTGTAATAACACAAATAACAATCCTACAGTATCATACAGTAAGTATTAGATCTCAGAATTTTCTATACATGGCACGCTTGCATTAGTTTAGTGGTGAAACTTAGTCTGAAGTTTTATTCATGAACTTGCAATGACATTTCTATCATATTCCTCACTTTTTTTTATTTCCTGTTCCGTTGCTGAGGACCTCCATTCCAACCTCATGGCCTCAGCTGGAAAGCCTGAAATGTAGCTTGTATATTTAAATATTAACAGCCTGCTGATGAGGGAATTGGGAGTAAGGGTGGGAAGAGGGGCACACCGCTGAGTTCTGTGCCCTACTTCTTGCTGTTAATGTCCAGTGGGAATTATTAATCAGCTAACTTGTACTGGCACCTGAGAAGGCACACATGGTGGCAGAGAGCTGTGCCAGAGTGGCACTGTGGGAGGGAACCTGGGTCAATCAACATAAATAGCTAACTTTTTTTTTTGGGCACAGGAGGTTGTTTAATATTAATCAGCCTGTCAAATGCTTCTCATATCATTTTAGATGCAAAAGTAACTTTTACCTACAGTGAAAAAGCGACATGGATTATGAGTCTTATTACTCTTTTTAGTGAATCAGAGCCAGAAAAAAAATGTTTGTACGCCACCCAAAACTTGGCATGTCTGCATCTTCAACTCTTTTATTATTTAATATGAACAACTCACACTTTCACCAACACAAAAATTATTATTTGATGCCACAGCATGATTAAAACAGGAGGTGTTTCTCTTTTTACAAGGGAACACTAATCTTAATTCTTGTAGCTATTATCATATTTGTCTGCAGCTAGCTCGCAGCTTAATGTTCACTAATAGCAGAGGAAAATGTGTAAACCCTCCTGAGGGACACTACTTGTTCCAGTTTAGGTGTTTGCTGAGGCATAATCATGCACAAATCCTTATAATCTCAACAATTAACCAGGGATTAGGCAACATCTCAGCAATGCAGTTTTTTTGTGCTTTATATCACTGTGGCAACCCAGATGAGATTGCGTTATTGCTGTCTTTTTAAAATATAATATAGTCTTAGATATGGTAAGTGGGAGATGGAGTCTGTGCTTGGCTCTGCTTTCTCTGTCAGTGTGACTGCACAAGCTCTCCCTTTCTTTATCGCTTCTGTCCACTCAGGCTTTAAGAGCTTGCTTCCCTAACACTTGCTATGGAAAAGTCTTTGTTTATGAAATGCATTTTGTGCACCCCAGTTGTGTTTGAAAGAGGACATGGTCGGTGATCTCCCACCATGACGCCTTGGTTCCTCTCTGTGAGACGTCCATGTTGAGAATGAGTGCAGAATGCAGCAATTAGAGCTCTGGTGTGTCAGCTCCAGTAAATAAGCTCTCTGCAGCCTTCAGGCGTGCTGCGATGGGAAGAGAACAGAGAACAGACTCCAACTTCAGCCGCTCGTGGAATTCAAATGGATGATCACCCGCTAACCTTAACCCTCCCTTCCACTTCTTCTTGGAGGAATCACAGAGCCCAATGGTGGGAGTGGGAGGTGGCCAGTGGCTACGTGTTTATTCATGTAGAGTGTCTGATCTTCCATCTGGATGTTGCCACCCAGTGAGGCTAATGGTCCCTGTGTTTTCCACATCCCGAACAACATGAGCATGACTAACCAACCTACAGTACATGCAACATTGATTTTTTATTTTTATTTTTTGCTTCCTCTCTGTGTTCCCGAAGCTCCAAATAAACCTTGACATTATTTGTCACTTTGCTCATGATCACTCTTGCTTGGTGAAAATGATTAAATGTGCTGTAACAAATCAAAGTGGCATATATTGATTACATTTTCATGTCAATATTTTGCTTTCTGAAACAGTTGGTATAACCCGCATGCGGTCAGATGACAGAGTCCTACATATACAGTATATCCCAATCTTAACTGTGACACATGGCCAACATTATTACACAAACAGACATTATTTCCGCTTTTAACGTTCCATGGTTACCATTATATTATATTGTCACTCACCACATCAACAAAATAGTCAGTTTCTTCCTCATACCTAAATTGGTTCTGTGCTGTGTTGCCGTGTATTGCCATTTTTGTTTACCTTCGTGCATGTATTTCTGGTGGGTCGTGCGGCAGACGTACTGACTTATATATACACAATGGCACCGCACTCTCTTGTGTTTGAAGGACTGGTATGTATACGCACTGTGGCATTTTTGACGTAGAAACAGAACATAATGTGAAAACACCTTGGAGAAATCAATGTATCCAATTAGGCTTGTTAAGCAAGTGGTAACGTAAGATGGCCTTGCCATGCATAAAAGTAGCCCTGACCAAGATTGCATGCAAATAAAGCATGTGCAGAACTCAAAACAAAGTTCCCTTCAAATGAGGTACATATGCTTTTAAATAAGTACTAGTAAAGTGGTAAGTTGGTGGCCTAGGAAATAGGAGCACAATCGGGGTTTTGCTCATTTACGGCCTTTCAAAACCCAAATAGTGCCAATATTCGGGTTTTGAACAGTTCTAATTATGTAGCCAAATTTTTCCGTCATACTTTTCCTCATCAAAACAAAAAAAAAGACAAAAATGAAGCTAAAATAGAAGCCATTCATTGAAACAATGACGATAACTAAACTGACTGACAATTTCGTAAATTACTAAAATGAAAGCGACACAGTGACAAAAATTCACAAAATGCAATCAGGAATGAAACGCAGTTGGGAGAAAAGAACCACTCAGAAACTGTTCACTGCACTTTTTTTTATTTACGTGAAAACTAAGTTTAGATAGCATATTATTGTTTTATTTTGTATAAAAGTTCAAATGTATGCTGAGGAAAACATCGACTAAATTGTCAATTTAGTCGACTAAAATTGTTCTTTATTTCATCGACTAAAATTGCTCTTTATTTTCGTTGACTAAAATTGCATTAAAAGTAGAATAAAATAAGATGACTAAATTATGACTAATACTTTAATTTTAGTCAAAAGACTATAACTAAAAGTAAATCAAAATGTCTTCAAAATTAACACTAGTTTTGAAAGGGTTATTGACTTCATCTACAGTCATTGCCATTTGATGAATGAACATTCTTCAAGCAGTTAGATATGGGCCAAGGTTTGCTAAAGAAAGAAGTTGTAAGCTCTTGTTGGGGATGAGAAGGCACACTTATGATTACAGTTCAGGCAAAGTTTCAGCTGTTTTATTGTATCATCATGCAGAGAGGAATTTTCTCATTTAGAAACTTCCTTGTTTCCATCATTTGAGGATGCACGTGATGCACAGCAAGTAATTATGCCTCACTGTTTTTACCCCCTGAGACCTGAAATTCATTTCACCCGTAAACACAAAACTAATGAAAATGTATTATTTTCCCCCCATTGATGTTTCGATTTTATTTTATTTTTTTCCCATCATAATTTATCACTTCAGGAATGTGTTTTCTAAAAGTCTTAAGGAAAAATGTTGAGCTGGGGAAAGAAAAGACAGGGAGAAAAATATTGCCAATGGAAGAGAGGACTAAATGATTTCCCCTGCTACCACTCTGGCTTTAAAGAGTAAACATAATAATAATTCCCCCCTATTGCTGTCTGGGACTTAGTGGCTGTCTCAGTCACCTGCTGAATTACTATTGGATGCACAACCTCAGCGTGTTTCATGAACTAACTCTGTCCTGTGAACAATACTAAGACTAGGATTAAAGTCTCATGTCCCAGATTGATTGATGCCACTACGATGCAATTTCCAAAGCACACAAAGTGGAGACAATGCAACTTCAATTCAAAGTGGAGCAGTACAGTATCTGTTCATTGTTAAAACTGGGGGTGGATTTTCGCACAGAAACAGTTCATGTCAAGGCATTAATGCAAACGCATTAAATGATGCGATTAAGTAATATCCAGGGCTCCACTTGCACTCATTACACACTACCATAAATACTAGGGATGCAACGGTTCTCGGTCTTAGACGAACCATTCGGTCCGCCCTGCACGGGACAATTCGCGCTTAATGGATCGCGGGTTTTCGGTTCTGCAACAAATGTTGTATTGATACTTGATACTGAGGCCACTGTGTGTGTGTGTGTGTGCATGCCCGTCCAGCGTCCACAAGCGGAGGCAGTCTGCTGCAAAAAAGCCCTCCCCGCGAGCTAATGTCCAATCACTGTTGCGGTTCCGCCCACTCACCCGACCACACAGAAGCAGAAAAACAAAATTGCAAGCCGCAGAGTTGACAGATCAAAGTTTGAAGAATGTGTGGAATAAATTCAGCTTCGTTATCGAATACGACAAGGAAGTGAAAACAGCAAACAGAAATTCTGTCTGTTGCTTGAAACTTGTCCCATTCGTTAACCCATTTTGACCGGAAGCGTTGCCACCACCGAGCCAGGCTCAGCGCGGCAACGCAGTTCCACCCCCAAAGCCGGGAAAGCGGGCATTAGGGCACGCACCCTGCCCTGCCAACACCAACTCTCGGTCCCCCAGGTGATGAAATGCATCAGAACACACACATGAAGGTGATGCAGACTCGCGGGAGCCATGAAACAAATGACGGTGACAGACGGCAAGCTGAGCCGTCAACCAGCACGACTGGCTCGAAGCACCCACCGCCCCATCACCGCCATCCAACCCACGACTCCCGCGAATCCGCGCCGGCCGTCAACGACCTAGAACAAGACAAATGACACATCCGCCCTCCCGGTGTTGTACCAAAGTAGTTACCTCCGGAAAAAACGTGTATCCCCTGCCGCGAGTAGAAGAAGACACGTGTGTTTTTGCATTTTAGAAACAAGGTTTTGTAACAAAAAAAGGAACGTTTATCGCAGATAAACAAAAGAAAAGCAAGAACACGCTCGCATTTTGCAATGGACTCTAGGTGCGTTCAATGACCACTCACGCAGTAAGAAATCTATATACGTATAAAAAGCTCAAACGACTAATGAATGTTAATGTTTTTTGGGTTTTCTACCACATGTTTGAAGTTTAAGGTTATGGTTAGGGTTAGGAACAGGGAACATTTTTGAAAAAAATTCACTTTTATGTGGTTAGAGTTATAAGATCCCATGGCAATTCGCTCGGATAACTCAACACTAAATCAACTTTTTTTTTGCCAATAAACTGTCAAAACTGGGGTTTACAAATGCTGTCTACATGTCCTGGTCATTACTTTGATGTTTTAGTGCATGTTTGTTGAAAGCTTGAATTTGGGCCAAAAAGCACGTGTTTTGCGCCATCTCCAGGTAACACACTTTGATAAACTCGATTTGGCTGTTTGTCCTCTCATTACACGAGACGATACGTACTACCTCACTTGTTCCGCATGACATAGTCGCCCCCGCCACCCACTAGCTCATTCTCGTACACGCCTCCTTAAACGCTTTCTTAGTGAGTTGCTGCTGCCAATCACAGCCAGACCACGCCCAACCCTCTCCCCGTTCGCAACCCAACGCTCATCCAGGCAACACCCCCTTTGAGCACCGATTTCAAATCTTAGTGAGGGGTGGAGCAAGAGTCTGACTTCCTGTTGAGTTATCCTTTAAAGGAAACACGTGCAACATGAACAAGCATCTCCAGCGTCATCGTCCTGATGTACACGGATTTTTTGTATATCATTATTATTATTGTTATTTTATTTTGTATACATATTTTGTACTACTGAATAGTGTTAAAACTGCCGTTGCACAATGCAATTTCTGCTGACAAGCAAAATAAAAATAATTTTCTTTACGCACAAATCACGTACCAAAACCGAACTGAAAACGTGGTTCAAAAACCAAGATACAGATCATACCGTAGGCTACCTGTACCGTTGCACCCCTAATGAATACTAATAATAAATATTAAACATGATATGATTTTATCACAGAAGTTAGTCTAGCAGTCTACCTTTACTCGCTGTGAATTAATATCAAACAGCACAAACAGATGGTATTTGAATGCCAACACCAGTCCGAATCAAAGTTCATTATCCACAAAAATATGATCAATGCCGAATAAGAGTCCCATCAAGGGAGACCAAGGAAAAATTACAGGGATAAGCATCATGCAACCGAGCCAACACTTACACTCAGTTATCCACATGGCAAGTGGTGATCATCTCTGAAACAGTCTGACACACTCAGTAAAAGCATTGCTAGAATGCTGGAGTCTGTCTGAGTTTAATGTGAGTCCACGTAGCTTCTTTTCTTCTTATATCCTTCTTAGACTTGGTTGAGAATCATCTTTTTATGTTCAGAATAAAAAGTGCAGCAAAAAGTCACACAGAGCTTTGTTGCTGGCAAGTGTGTGATGATGGCTTCCATTGTGTCATTTTATGGTAACAATTTGTACAACATTCAAGGGATATTTCCGCCAGATCTCTATTTTTATGAACGCTAAGATGTTCAAGATTTGATGTTCCAATGTACAGTCAACAGTCAATCCTCACCAATTTATAAATCGCTGCCCACTTGCATTTTTGCGTATAACATCAAACTATTTTCAGAAAACACCTGCAGATTTAGAACTTATTAAAAAATATATATAAGAATTCACACCTTGCACATTTCATAAGACAGTCATATTGCTTATATATGGGTGAATTGAGATACGACTGGCGATACGAGCCATCGTTCAGCCAATTTTGATTTTGACTTGCAGGTGCAAACCTGAGATAAGAGCACTGTGTGGTGGCTGTATCAGATCGAATTGGTAAATATTAATTAATTGGTTTCAAGCTGTTTATTTCCATCCTCAGATTAAATGTATTGTCAAAGTAAACAAACAAGTTTGTTGTGTATTTAAAACAACCACATAGCTTGGTTTTATATTATATTATCAAATGCTAATGTAAGCAATTATTAGCATCTGTGTAGCTGTGTTATAATAACCATTTGAGAAACAGATATTTTAACACAGTGTTTCTCAAAGTTTGGTACTAATACCACTACTGGTACTTGGTCTCACTCTAGTGGTAGGTAAACTATCACTGCTCAAACACAGTTCAGTCTAATTTAACGGTTTATTTTTTATTTAGGTGCAATGTTAATGTTTAATTGTGCATAATGTTACAATGTCTAACAATATTACTGTTTTCATGACCATTTAGACCTACTACGCTACGGTATTCTAATACTTGGCGCGCTCAGAATTTATTTTTTTAGGTGGTAGGCCTACTTGGCGTAAAAGGTTAGAAAACTACAGTTTTAAAGATAACAGTACCAAACACTTTATTCTTTATCTTCTGTGAAGAATGGCTATATATATATATGCATCCAGGCAAGAAAGTATGTATGAATTGGCCTATACATTGCTTCCTATGGCAAAGGTGTGTTAAACACATTAATTTTAATTAATTAATCAATTACATTTCAATTTGTTTCAATATAAGAGAATTTGGATTTGAGATATGAGTGTTTTAAGTTGTGAGTGTGGTCAAAGAATGAATTGAACTTTTGAAAAACTGCCCTGGAAGTGTGAGGATTACCCTTAACGATCATTGCGTGCTTACAGATGAATTGATTTAGAAAAAAATGCACCGGAAGTGTGCACTCCCATGACTTGGCTCTTGAAAGGGGCTATATGAAAGTAAGCTTTATGATAGATTGTATAGGGTTTTAAGTTATTATTAGCAATTCTGAACAATATTTGAGGTGAGTGTCGTGTTCGTGTTTGCAATTAGTGAGGTGGCTTGCAGTTGCATCAAGTGAACATTTATTTCACCACCCGTGTCATCTTAATATGTTTTGCATACTGTGATTCTTGTTCTACGGCTGAACCATTCCAATAGTCCTTGACAGCAGCAACTCCTAGTGATAACACCAATCAAAACAGTGACAACTACTATTTCTGGACGGGGGTCTTGGTCTTGAATAGCAAGGGTTGAATGCTATTCTGCAGTTTGTATTAAGACACACATACTCATTTTATGACGAATCAGAGTTTGTCCAAGGACTTTAGACAACTCTGAGCATAACGTTAGTTTTTTACCAGCCTGGGATTTTGGCTGTTCCACTGTTCCAATATCTTTGAATATGATTGTAGGTTGGAGAAACTAGTTTTGAAAGTGGGATACATTCATGGAAACGAGCTTTTCCCTCCTGGCCTACTATATTATATGACTAATGTATTTTTGTTAAAAAGAGTCAAAAAGAAATGGTCATTAAAAACATTGTTCATTTTCATGAGACTGTAATTCCTCTAATAGATCAAGGTGTGCAAAAAGAAGTGATTGGTTTCAATACAAGATTGCGTGCTGGGAGTTGGAGAGAGAGGCCTGGTCTATTTGTTGCTGAGCTTGTAAAAGAATAGCTGAACACGCACCTGCCATCTCCAGAGATGCTCATTAAAAACTAGTTTCATTTCCCCTTTGGAAACACACAATGAAAACAGGCTATTCTCATTTTTTTTATCTACTATCCGGATTAGCTTCTTGTCTCATGGAGCACTGACTTGTGACTGTCATAAGATATTTTCAGAGTCTCTAAAAATATATCAGTTTCAGTGTGTGGTCTTTGGGCACCCATGAACTGTATGTTGATATTTGCAGAAGACAGCTGTTATGGTCGTACCCTAGATCGAGCCAAGAAATGGCAAAATCAAGTAGTAGGTGACAAAATAAAAATTGCTGCTAGGATAGGGTGACCCGATGTCCCGTTTTGGCCGAGACAGTTTCCATTTTACTGAATTTACCAACCTCATTGTTTTGTCATGTTATTACGCACGTTCTGTCTCGCGTGTCCTTTTTTTTTTTTTTGCTATGTGTATGTCAATCACACAGTTGTCATAGCAGTTCATACGACAAACCCATAAAAAGGGAATTTAACTCTTAAATTCCTTCCTGTTTACTTAAAAATCCACGTTTGTGTTCTCATTCGCATCCGTATCTAGGCGATAGCAGGCATGGGCATGGACCGGAACAAAAACTACTTCCTGCTTACGCATGTAAAAATTATGGGGAATGTAGTCCTACTATCCATTGCGGTCACCACTCGCTGTTCAGACAACGCAAACTGAGCTGTCTAGGGGTATATTTCCAATGTTACGTACTATGTGTGACCAACGCGAGATTAACGGCACAGCCAGCTTCCAATAGCTGTTGGTACAGAGCAAAAAATGTTCGGTAATGGTGAGTGCTTTGACATGTTTAGCGCTGTTGAACTGTCAATCAAGATAGCATTTAGCATTAGCAATTGCACCCCCCAGCTCCATTGATGACGATTGACTAGTGATTAAATTTGGCGAAATGATTGTGTATTTCATTGATACCATAACCCATATATAAGAAGAAGTATATTACAGTCAACAACCTTAGTGGCACATGTGCTTTGTGGTGGCAATGTTAAGGTAGTAGTGGTCATGATTCATAGAAACATTTCACTTCACAGGGCCAACAGTGTTGTTTATTCTTCGTGTACCGCTTCACTTCTCTCGACCTGCTTCGCTCCCAACTCCCCTACCTGTTTTACTCCCCCCACATAGTCATTTACTATGAGGTCCATTTTTTTCTATCCATTTTCTACCTCTAATCCTGTTTCCTTAATTAAAATGAAGGGAGCACATATGTATGTAATGTGGTTTGTTATGTGGACGGATGGACTAATGTATTGAAATGTGGGACGGAGGGTACACAAACAAATTAATGAGCATATTACTTGTAAACTTGTTCCTTACAATAGCATTTTGTTTGTTAACAAAACAAAGCAAAACAAGCTAATGCTAGGTCAACTCAATGTTTTGTGTTTAACTAACAAAACACAACTGTGTGTAACAGTTGGCAAGAAAACAATGAAGAGCTCACACCACGTATCACAATTTATTTGACTTGTGTGATTTATTTATTTCTGTCCTAATTTAAGGAATGGACAGAAAATAAAGACTTTTTTCTTGGAATCTTTAGACAGAGGTCATATGTTACTTTTTTTTTTTTTTTTACACTACTGGCTACTGTAGCTTTGAACTGATTGCTGCTAAAGGTTCGCTTTGGTGTGTCGTCTGGAGAAAAAATCTTGTTTGTCCTTCCACATTAAGTCACGCTGTGAACAGAAGTGGGATTTTGAACTCTCAACCTGTACAACTAATTGGTCCACCAATTCTTCTCACTTCATCTAGCTCCCTGTTGTTTGTCTACTACTGTGCTGAACTCCATTGTAACAGTGAAATGGAGAGTGTGCTTGCCGTTTGCTATTACTGTCAATCCTGTCTCCCACCTGAACTATTACCGGTATCACCTCTCCTCCCTTTTAACTTCCTATATCTCTACCATCATTAGTCCCTGAATTATTTATTTAATGTGTTTTGGTTTCTTTGTATATGGCAGAAAATGAAAGGATAAGCACTGTCATTTTGAGATGGTTGCTTCCGGTGTCGCTTGCCTTTGGCCTGTTGAATGACCTATTTAAATGTTTGACAGAAAGAACAGGGTTAAAAGGGCAGATGATCATATTTGTCTCATCACATTTTTTGTGACGTGCTTCCATTTCCTGTGACCTGTTTTCTTTTTTTTTCTTTTGAGAACACGTTCCTATTTGAATACCTTCAAACACAGTAACAATGTGAAAGGCTGGTGTCTGACTGCGTGTATATCATGGATCAAACACTTTTCATTGGCTTTCTTCGTCTCTTCTCAAAGAAAAAAAAATACCTGGGGATCTTTTCTGCAACCATCTTCCCCATTGATTTTCCTTTCCATTGTTACATTACAAAGAACAATTGATCCCAGTTTGTGCTGCCTGTGATCAGTCGTGAACAAGACAAAAGAGAAGTAATGAGGCAGAGATATGGCAGTCTCAGGTTAAGAACGTAAGCAATAGTTAGAGTGGAGAGCTTTGTATTTTGTAAAAGATCTGTTTAAATCCGTGGGAGTTTGTCTGTGCAGGTGTGTGTAGACTTTTTTTTCTGATTATTATTAGCTGTGAGAAAACTGACACACATCTATCATAAATAAAGGTGTGTCTATCTATCTATCTATCTATCTATCTATCTATCTTGCATTTGGGATTCTCACATACAGTAACAGTAATTCTCGTTGGCAACCACAGCTTGCCCTCATGAACAAATAAACATCAAATTGCATGACATTTGAAACAGTTTAGTCAAACTGTAAACACGTCAATAATTAGTTTGATTTGATATATTTCATTTTTCTTTGCACTTTCATTCAGAGAGCATACTGTATAAGCCCTTAGATTTGCATGCAGTTCTCCTCTCTTAAAAGAAACACAACATAAACAGTCTATGCAATGCTTTTCCAGATAACAACTTCAAAGTATTTTTCCTCAAAATGTAATCTAGTCTTCATCAACCTCCTCTTCACTCTTTTAATCCCCAGGATTCCCTCCGCACTTCTCTTTTCTCCTTCCACTAATCGACTTTGTACCACTGCTAAAATGATTCACGCGTTCACATGTTGCTGTCCGCTGTGATTGAAATAAATGTTGACTTTTTCTGACAGGATCATTATGGCAAAAGCCACAATAGTCACTCTAAATTTGGCACCTGGCCCTCAGTATCGAAAAGAGTTGAACGTGTGGTTGCAAATTGTTCACTGCAGCGTGTCGTTAAGCTGCTCGGCTGCATCATCCTCGGCGGGGAAAAGATAAGTTCTGTCATTTTAGCAGACCATAAATCATGCAGAGTAGTTTCTGTTGCAAGCCCAAAACCTCACTGTAAACTAAAACAGTATGTGGTAATTATTTACAGTAAATGCACTGGATCTATATCTGTTGACATCAAGCTACCGTACACTCATGAAAAAGCTTCTAAAACTGCATGGTTGAATGGGTGAAGGTAAATAATAAAGTAGGGAAGGAAACAATGAAAGGAATGTTTGGAAGCAAAGTGAGGAGAACATGGTGCAAAAATAGTGCGATTGGAATGAAAGATAGCAAAGAAATATAGAAATAATCGTACCAAATAAGACCAAAAGCTGCATCCACTGTTTCAATTCTATTTGCTCCCTTCTGTGCTATTGCTCCTTATTGTTTCTGCTGAGAACAGCGGTCGGTGTCAAGCAGTGGATTTTGACATCCCGACTCAGCTTGTATATCAGGCCAGCGACTGTCAGTTCACAGAGAGGAAAAAGGGGACTTGGTATCTCCTTTTAAGACTTGTCTGTTTGACATCGCTTTCCCTCACCATCTGACTGCATTATCTGCAGGCGCATGCAAATCCACTATAAGTCTGTCATTCACTGCCTTTGTAATGTGCTCTTGTCGTTGTGTGTTTGTGTGCGCTGCAAATGGATTGGTGGAAGCTACGAGGGGTTAAGACAGAGGTTTATACCCTGAGGATTGTGAATGAAGTATTACTTCATGGCTTCCAGCACTCATGCTAAATTTACATCTCAAAAGAAAACCATATCGCCTTTTCTGAGGCAGAGCCAGATGAGGAGTGCTGGAAGTAATGGCGGACATGTCTGACTGTGACTTTCTTCTGACGTGCACGTCATTTGAAATATTTGTAATGGCCGTCTTTTCGCGCCGTTGACATCGTCTGAGGGAAAAGTTCAAATGCAATGTCTGACATTCTGCCCGTACTAATTGGTTGCTTCCTGGTGACAGGGCACACATGCAGCATGTGACAAACATGCTTGCATCCGCCAAACCTATATATAAAAAAAAAAAATTATATGGGTGAAAAAACCCCCCCCAAAACTAACGTCTTCTTTTAAGTGTTAATGGTTAACAAAGTATTAATGTAATATTCTGATGTTTTCTTGTTGTTAAAAGGTCACCATTTTGATGGTTTAATAACCCCTCCCACTGAGAACAAATGTCATATTTAAACTGGGGTGCAGTTTAAAAATGACATTTGTTCTCATATTTTTTATTTTTTTCTGGAGAGCTCAGTATTGTTCATTCGGTAATTTTACCGATTTGACATGTCATCATCATTGCTTTTCTTTTTTTCTTCTTTTTTTTTTATTTATATATATATATATTTTTTGTATTTTTTTTACATTTGTTCTCATTAATTAATAACATATATGGAGGCAAGTACGTACATTGAAGAGAAGGATAGTTAATTGAAATACTGTATGTATTAATAGTCTTGAATCCTTACTCAGAGGAGTATAATGATGTGTGCAGACACAACTAGTAGCAGGACTGCCTAAGAAGCATCCTAATAGAAGACTAAAGCTCCTCCCAGCATCTGGCTTGAGTACTGTGCAGACAGACTACTTGCAGAAATGAGTTTCTTTTGACCCCTACTTTGAGCCAGCAATGTCTGATGGGAGTGTTTAGCCTTGATACGGAACTGGCATCACTTCATAGCTTTCAATTTCATCAAAGGAAGATCTGGACAGCTTTCAGAAATGCTTGGATAAATATGACTTAGAAATTTGAATATATTTTCCAGGTAACAGTCATCTTGGGCTCACTACACAAGGAGATAATATCCGTAGAGAATTGTCATTCCAACTTTATATTTATCCACATATTTTATCAAATGTTTTTCTTCAAGACTAGAGTCCTATACCAAAACGTAATCACAGCAAAAGCAAAACAAAAGCACATTTGTTGTCTGCAATTATTTTAGGCATCAAATTCTCCTGCATCCAAATCTGTACCCATTATTGTTTTCTTGAAGAGAAAAGAAATGTACCTGAATCGAAACAATTTAATGCCTGATTTATTTTGTCCATGTTGGTCCATTGTGCATGCGCAGTCAGTCGAGTGTGTCTCAATAAAGTTAACATTGACTGTCCTGCTTCTCTTGCCTCTTTCTCTAAGTAGGCTCGACTTAGAAATTTGTCAACCTGAGAGAGCTCAATAATCTCCAATGTGCTACATTTGCTGTGCATGAAAGACTCTCTTGAACAAAAAACAAGAATGTCAGCAAACACTGGATTTACTGAAGGATTACTGGCAGGCCCTGATGTGTTTGGTGGCTCTCCAAGCCTTGTTAACACACAAAGGTGCTCTAATACTCCACGATTTATCCAGCACTGATAACATTGCAACACAAACTAAACAAATGCCATCCATTCACTATCCAGGTCAAAAGAATAGGTCTGATTCAAACGATAATTGTAATTGGGACAGTAAATATTTTGGTCCAGATATCATGATTATTTCAGTAATCATAATAGCATGTTGGCAAGATAGTGAAAACAGACTCAGCTCATTTTGCCTGTGTTTTTATGGTGTGCCACCCCCCTTTAAGAGAGCAAGAATTACTATAAGATTATGAGCATCCTGCTCAAAAAATCATCAATCAGAAAACAAAGCAAACAAGCTGTTGTTGAGTTGTGTCTGACGCTAAAGTCTTCAAAGGGGCATTTCGTGTAAGTATTTTGCAAATAGGTAATGATACATTCAGGTTAAATATAAAGGATAGGCTCCAGCATGCCTGCGACCCTCGTGAGGATAAGCGGTTCAACAAATGTATGGATAAAGCTAATAAATTTGAAATTGTTAACAAGCGAATTATTTACAATTTTACATTGCAGACTGCTCCACCATTTTTGTTAACTAACTGGATAGCAAAACCGTTCTGTGAGGCCAGTATAGTAAAGGTGCATTGAGCAGAAGCATCTCTGTCATATCAATATTGGGACGAACGCCTGAATGACTGCTGCACCTTAAAAATGAGGTCAATGAATATAAACAAGACTAACAGGCATCAGATTTGAAAATGATAGTAAAACTTCAATGTAGCGTACCACAATTTTCAAAGACTAGAATGATTTTGCTCGCTTTTCGGTGAGTGCTTTATCACATTTTATTTATTTATTTACTTTATTATTATTATTACAACTCAAAGCCTTGTAAAAAATATACGGAATGATAGATTATCTGTACTGACCCAGTTCGAGGGCAGAAAACGTGCTTCAGTTGGTGCTCAAAAAACACACATCCTTCTAAAGACTTGTTATACTTAGTAAATTAATTTTTTTAAATACAAACTGTAGAATAAATACCGGGTTGCTGAATAACTAGGGTTCAAGTTTTTCTTCTGTATCTTAAAATGGCTTATCTTAACCAGAAACCTGGTTACATATGTAACAAATGAAAATCTTCGAGAAATTATCCCTTCTCTTTTTGTATTTTTTTACCCTTAAAATCATCTAACCATCAAGATCAGTGGTGGGCAAACTCGGTATTCAAGGGCCAGCGTCCTGCAGCTTTTGGAGGTTTCCCTGCTGCAACGCAGATGATTCCAATCAACAGGACCATTACCAAGCTTATGCAGAGCTTGCTGATGAGCTGATCATATATCAGCTGTGTTGGACAGTGTGCCCACCCCTGTTCTAGATTAATTTTACAAAACGCTACACCTTAGAAATGGTCAGTGGAATAGCAAAAATAAATAAAAACAATTCAAGAGTAGATAGAAACTTTCATGCCCGAGAAAATGCCAACCTCATAAGATGCACAAAGGATTTCAGCGAATATACGCAATTTTCTGTGTTTAGTTTTAATCCCTGTGTTCATCTTGTGTATTTGTCATTTCTGGACGGCACCTCGTCTGCTATAATCGCTCTATAATTGCATTTTGAGGGAAACAGACGCGTACACATCATCGCACACACAAACATAAGTCGCTGCACCTGTCTGTGAAAATTTGTCCGCCTAAAGGGAAGGAACAGAGCTGTTTTGTGGATCATTTTGTGCGTGCCGTCTGTAAAAAGAATTTGAGCTGCAATGGAGGGATGAATCCAGACAGGAGGAAAAATTATCGCCAGTATCTGAGCCCCAAAGCCAGACTGGACTTAGCTACTGCACGTTACACCCAGCGGGAGAATTTCTTACAGATTTGAGCAAGCGCGGAGGTCCTTTTGTTTCCGCAGCCATCCTCCTACACACACAGACACACACATAACAGCTTGTCTATCACAGCCGTGTCATGTTTCTGGATGTCAGCATTCATCGGGCCAGGGGCCAGTGAAAGACTCCGTGGAGGAATATGCCGTGGCCTGTCAGCACACAAGGATCACTCACTATTGATCTGAGCGCTACGTGACCCAAAAGAAACACCTCTGCATCAGTACCACCTCGTCGTCTTCTATTACCTCAGTCCTTGAAGAGAGCGGAACGACAAAGAGGATTTAATGTTTACTTGAAGTGTTTTGCACGCATTCTGTGGGTACATTCCATTCCACAGATAGCAAAGCAATCACTGGGATCACTGTCAAGTGATTTATTTTTACATGCTTGTTCTCACAACTTAGCAATTAGTTAAGTTCATTATGTAGGTGTTGAGCATTTCCATAAAATGTGTTTTGAGTTAGAGATGTACAATTACAGTATTTAATGCATTTTACCCGAGCTGCTTCACCGGGTGTGATTTGCTGTATATTTTATTTGAAATGATGTCTGACACAATTTGACACAAAGGCGGAGCTCATCTTAAGATAAAATTGATTAAGGTTTATTTCTGTCACAATATTCAACCGATAAGCCAATGGTTGAGTTTCAAAGTAAGAATTCTATTGATTTTTGGTACAGGCATGCATGTAATTTGTGTCCGAGCTCTTCCTGCCACAATTAAACTTTAGAACTTTTGGTCAATACCAGGATCATATTCTTTTTGATGGCCAACTCAGTATTATACATGTTTCTTGTCAATATTCTGCTTTATTGTAAAGTCCCTGTAAAGTAAAAATAAACTTATTGTAAATCTGACGCATGATAAAAGATCAAGTATATAAAATGAGGTTCCAAAATGATGAGTTGTCCATTGCTTTGGGTGTGTCCGATAAATGACCTGAAACAGGGCTGGAATGGCCATCTGGCAAACAAGGCAGATGCCTGGTGGGCTGGCGTCTTTTGGGGCCGCTGCAGTGCTATTTAATTAGTATTTTCCTCTATTTTACCCCAAAAGAGGGAGAACTGAACCAGCGGGTCTGCCAGTCTAAATCAAAATACCAAGGCAGATTTTTTTTGGGTGCCAGTACAGCCCTGGCCTGAAATCACGCTAAACTGTCAATCAAATACCACACATCCTACATCAGGATTCCCCAATCCTCATCCTTGAGGGCTGGAATCTTGCATGTTTTAGATGTTTCCGTCCTCTCAAGACACATGACTCATATAATCAGCTCATCAGCAAGCTCTGCAGAACACATTGATAGATTACTACCGGCAGTTTTAAAATCAAAAGCTAAGAATAATAGTTTTTCAAGTTACTGTTAAAAGGTTAACAAAAAAATAATGCAAAAACTCAACGTATATACATACATATACATATACACTGTTATGTTACACATGACAATTTGAAATTTGGTACAGATTTTGGAAGTGGAAGTTGATACACGTGATTTGATTTTGCGGGCCACGTCAACGGATGCGGCGGGCCAGATCTAGACCACGTGCCTTGAGTTTGCCACTGGTGCTGTGGTGGTAGTGGGCCAAGTAGGCTAACTCGCAAGAACTACCGGTATTCGCAAAGCCCACCACCGGATAACCACTGACGTAAACTAAGGTGATTATAGTTGTAATAAAATGGTGGATGGGTGCAATCTTTGAAATTGAGTACAACATAGTATTGTCTTTCACTATTATCTAATTATACTAAAAGATGTTTAATGCATTTCGAAGAATAAAAATCTGGGAATTCACTTTGCAGGGTCTTAAAATTAACCTTACAAAGATTAAGATATTATTTCTGTATGTCAGAGCAAGAAGGAGTCTGGGTTCAATAAACTGCATTCCCTTAATGCTAATCAGCATTCATGCCATGCAAATACAACTCCTACACTCTACTTAAGATCCAAGAACATTTCTTCTGATGAACTCGCCATTTCACAATAGCTTCACTGCTACACGATGTCTAAAAGTTTATATTGAGACCATCAAATAAATTAGCCAGTCATAAAACATCAATAGTAACCGTTAAATATCCGTTACAGGACAGTAACCTCAAGCAGGGGCTGATAAATCAGTTGAACCAGTACAACAGCATTGGCTTGGCTCCTGTTGCATGAATTTTAAAATCTTCCTAAGTGGCCTGCATGGAATTCCACACGTTTATGATCATAAAATACCCCGTTTGAATCACATTTGTGGGAAAGAAGTCGCCCATTTGGTGTTTTGAGTATTCACTGTGGACCCATGGAAAGTGATTTTCACTCCCCTGGCTTGCAGTCAGTCTCTCTGCACTGCAACACTGAAATGAGCATGGCTCGGTTTAGCTTAAGTCATTCAAACTGACTGTCATACTTGATGTAAGTGGTGTAACCAAACGTTTGCGGCTTTCACACATGACTTATTTTTAGTCACTGAATCACTTCCATTCAATCAATGATCATTTGTTCTGCTTTAAAATGAAAGGCAGCACGTAAGTAGCCTTTTAATAAAGCAAGCTATACATTAATACTTGATATGCGGCTACAAGAATTGATTGATTGTCTTGAAATGATCTGACACACGTTCTGCGGAAAATAATAACCTATGGCAGATAAACGATATGTATTGTGACTGTGAAAAATGTTCATCTGCTCAAATTCATTAATTATTGTTCAGAGATCGCAATAAAGTAGAGCTAATGTGTGTGTGTATGTGTGTGTGTGTGTGTGTGTGTGTGTGTGTAGGAGATTTTGAGGAGAGATCCTGAAGTTGCCTGATATTGATTCATAAAACCATGAATTGATTATTTTAATATGTCTTTTTCCCTTATACATTTATAAGAAAATAGAATTTTAAGGCCAAGTTTTTTTCGTTTTTTTGGGGGTGGGAGGGTTATTTTACTTTTTTCCTAACATTTACTGTGCACATGAATTTAAAAGTATTTTCTTAATTTATGGAAAACCTGACTTATTGTACTTTAAGACAATTCAGAATTGTTTAATTTATGCAATTATTGAATTAGACTTATGAAAATATTTTCATCTCATCCTTGCTGATGCCAATGTTTAACACTAACACTAAGTAAATATAACACCAAATCATTCAACCAGTTACTTCCTCTGCAAAATTTTGTTTGGAATTTAATGTTTGTGGAGTTTTAATCATGTATTTGATATTTAAAGACTTGATGTTCCATAATTAATAGATCAGATTGAAGTGAAGTGAAACGAATCAAATCGAAATTGAATCAAACTGAACTATTGTGAATTGAAATCGAATCGATTGAGGAAATTAGAATCGATACCCATCCCTAGTTGCTTCTGTCAGGTAGATCTAAACAATGACAACTTTAATGTGATGATACAAATTGTCATGAAGGACAATGTATATGTAGACTTGGGGTGGGGGCTCACTAAGACTAATTACAATTGAATGGTTATGGCTGTCATTTCAGCGCCTTTGCATCTCCAACAAGGATAATTGTCAGAAAAGGATAACCCAGGAGACACTCAATCAATGTATGTGCATGCGTGCGTGCACATTAAGTATCCCCATCCAAGTGGTTTTCTGTGGCAAAATCAAAGCACATGCGCTGCAATGCGTTTCATGTGCTTCAGCGGGCGCTCCCAGTGGTGCGTTTAAAAGCAACGGTGCAGGGGAAAAAGCCTTCGCTGTTGTGCGCTAAGAGTACATGTCGTCTTCAATAAAGAATGACAGTTCATGGGTCCGCAAGTGCATAGAGCTCCCCGTGCAGTCGTACACGGGACCATTATACGGCACACCAAGCACCTCTTCACAACGCCACTGGAACATTAGTCCATTCATGATGTTGATGTCTGAGAGGAGAGCAAGATGTGCACATCCAGGATGTCATGGTTCAGCTAATGCATTTACCTCCACCGGGGAGATTGTGTGTTCACTATTGTTAGTTTGCTGGTGAAGACGATATCTCAAAAAGAGTACACAGAAAATGACTGTCAAATGTGGAGTAGAGGTGTTTTTTGAGCCAATGAAGAGTAGATTTTGATTGGCATTGACAATTTATCAGAGATTTCATCATTAACAATTTTTTTTATATTATGAATGCTATGCATTGATTTAGAGCTGTGCTACATCTTCCCAAACATGTTTCAGTTTTCATGAGTCCAAAGTGAAAAATTAGAGCACATCCATAAGCAGGATTTAAATGGGCTACTTTTCACTTAGAAATGAAATTTAATTAACTGAATGAAAGCTGTTGTAAATGTTTCAAGTGATTTATCAACCCTTGTTTGATCGCTGACTTTGATGGACTGTGACAAATTTTTCATGACACGTCTTAATATTTTATAACTGACCTGTTCGTTTGATAGTCTTGATATAAACTGCTAGACATCAGCACTCTTGTTTTGTCGCCCCTTTTTACCCAACCTAGTTGTAAAAATGCAACAACCATTCAAGATATCTCAAACTAAAATAGGACATGTTGGAAATGAATTAACATAATGTTGTTAATAAAGTGTTGTGCCAGGCATTTATGTCAGATTTTCCAGTTACCTGAACTTTTTAGCTCTTGAGGGTTACAAGAATATGTTTATCATTTCTAAAAGAGCACATTGCATAACAAGTGAAGCGATGTGTTTCATGTTACAAACTTAATTAGATTCATCTTGTGAATAGATTTTCCGGCAACAATAATTAAAAGTGATATATTATCACACCTCTCCTTTTTTATTTATTTTTTACCATTTTATTATTTAATAGTAAGACTAATAGTGGGATTGTAAGAATGAGACAGCTCGAAGCCTTTTTTGATGTACTTGAGCACATGCAGGTTTTTTTTTTCTTTAGACACAGAAGTAAAAACAACTGTGAAGATCAATAGTCTCGCTGCAAGAAGATTTAAAGCTGCATTAATCAAGTTTGAAACTTTTTACACACGACTGCCACCTCTGGACTAAAGTGTAAATGCAAGCCTCCACGATGCTCGTGCATGAGCCGCGCAGGCCTGTAAGAGCACGAGCGAACAGAAACTCCTCTGGCAAGAGACCACTATTTACAGACTAGCAAAGATTACTTCAACTGATAGAATGATAGAAAGATAAAGATAAGACAATGATAGAGCAATTCTGAATAAATTGCTTACACAGATAATCTATTTTTAAACCGCGATAAAGTGCAGTTGCTTGCAAGGAATTTATTTTTATCTAGTAATATTTTAGGCCATGATACTGTAGTTCAAACACACAATAAAGTTTGAATTAATTTGTTCTACATAATACTACAAATCAAGCAACTAAAAATGAAGTCTTTATTTAAAACGTATTCTTGAATGCATTGGAAACGTGTGTCTGTTCTGTTTATATAAACTGTTGACTAGAAAGACGCTGAAGTTGTGAACAATACGGTGACGTTTCACAAGAATGCTGCCAGCAAACATGGTCTTCACATAACCGGCTAGTAGTAGCTTGTTGGCCGCGGCCGACGCCGGAAACAAGAAACTAAACCGAATTAGCACACACGCTAACAACAACACGTAGCTGTGAGTCCTTTCACCCCCGTGAGACACTTGGACACCAGAATGCAGACAACAGAAAGTGCAAGACAGGATCACTTATGTGTCAGCCATACATGGAAAATATCTTCTAGATCACATTTACAACGCTCATAAGCAATATTAGCTTTTGAGTTCCACCTTCATTTGTCATCTAATTGCTTACATCTTACTTTGACGTATAGTTGTTATCATATCTTACCTTCTCAGTAGAACGGAAGCCAACTGTCACTGTCACTGCTCCAATTTTTACACGAGTCCTCTTATGCGCCTATCAGACTATATTTTGGCTCGTTTTGTCGCGCTGGATAAAACTTGTTGTTGCTTCTTTTTTGCGGAGTTGCAGCTGTGCTCGAACGCGTCCTTTCCTTTACTCACGGCAGATTCCATACTCATCAATGTAAGAGCTTGCAGTTGTGTTGTTCATCCCAAGTGTCTCAGGGTGAGCACTTCTTCTACACGTTATGGTGCAGAAGTGGAAACGTTTGTTTTTATTACATTTATTTTATTTTTTGGAGCATTCCAGCAATACATTCAAAAAAATAAATTAAAACAACAACGCGGAAGGGGAAAAAAATAGAATTGGAAACTAACAAGAGACGGGAGTGCGCATGACATCACATTCTTTGCCCCGAATGCCTCTATTTAGAAGAGCTTTATAGGCTTATCAACGCAGCTATTGTAAACATGTTAGGGCTTGTTCTACATATCAGGGCATTGCTTCTGCATATAGATGTGTAAAAATCTGTAATTTTAACATTTAAACTTCCTTAATGCAGCTTTAAGTAACACACTGGTCTAGATATCAGTGTGGCTCTGAGCACTGTTTCATTTTGAGTTTAGGACTGTGATACTTTCAAGTAGAATTAGGATAGATTGGATGTTTAATTTTTGTGTTTTAATGTTGCTTCTTGTCCACATTTAGAGTTTAGAAAATAGTTTAAAAACATTAAAAAGATTTTTCTGTGATCAACTTGTAATGCATTTGTAATTCAAATCAAGCTTCTTTTTCAGTCTAGTTGGCAGGCAAGATCATGTTTCATCAATCCATCACGAGTCGAGAATCAAATTAAAGTGGACATTTGTAGTTTCAGATCTGAGTCAAGCCTGTCAGATTGTTAATCTGACAGGATGAGCTATGAAAGTTTTGAAGCGCTAGTTGTTGCACCTCTGGACTGACACGACCTCAAATCAGCTGTCTCTCAGCTCATTTGCGTCGACTAAGATTTTTTTTTTTTTTACTGGATATACTCAAACACAAGAATAGTCTTAAAAGCAAACATGGATGGGTTGATAAAGTTTACATTTTGGCTTTTAGCAACAGTAAAGCTAGTAAACAAAGTGCGATATGCAGAAGCGTTGCTGCTTTTATCTGTGAACGATAAGGAGACAAGAGTGTCTTTATCGGACCTAGACTGTGATTCATTCCACTTCCTGGAGCCCCGTCCTAATCTACTCGTGTTTACTGTGCAGCGCCGATAGCATCTGGAAGCAGACTTAATTGTTCTAGTGGTGCCCATGATTCTTTTGGCCCCTGAGATGCAGCGCAAGGACAATTCAGGGATGAATGAGAGTGCAGCTCCTCATTTAATCTCCAGTCACATCACATAATTGAAGGCGAACAGACTGTCATTTAACGTCCATCTGCTTACCTATCTTTGAAGATAAGCAGCAGATGGTTGCATTATCTCTTTCAAACAAAAAAAAAAAGTTGCAAATGTTTGTCTACTTCAATGATATTACGATATAAGATGCACAACGTATATGTGCCATCTCATCAAAATCACAAAGGACACCAACACAGTGATGGTGCCTTTTTAACTTTAGTTTTACTATTAATAAAGGGCTTACCTTTTTTTTTATCTTTCAAGACGAACCTTTGTTTGTGAAGATTTTCAGAGTCAATTTTGTTTAATTGAACTATATGGAGAACACCATTAATTTTAAATGTTGGTGGTAAAATATGCTGTAAAAGCCATCGCCATCCTCTTTGCCAAACTTTACGTTTTTCTGCAACAAACTTAGAACAATGTAAATGTTACCAGAGATGCAGTATACATTAGAAGATGTCTAAGAAAGCAAATACCAAACTGATGCATAGATGATGTACTGTACACTCTAAAAACAGTTGGGTCAAAAGTAACCCAATTATGGATCAAAAATGGACCTATCCACTTTCTGGGTTGTTTTATACAAAATGACCCAATTTTTGGACCCAAGTAAAGGATCGGACCAATATTTATGAGTTGTTGTTTTTTTTTTGTTGTAAAAGACCAATTTCTTGACTCAAATTGACCCAAGTAGAGAATTGGTCAATTTTTTTACCCACAGTTTTTGACCCAACTGTTTTTAGAATATAACTGATTTCAGTTTTCAGTCTTCCAGCATATGTGATTCCACTACATCATTAAAATGATCTTTACATCTGTTTTGCCTTCTGGTGCATATTTTGTGCATACACCTGATGAATCAAAAATTATGAGAAATACTCATGTCAAAGAAAGTTAATTATGTTAAGTCTTTCCTTGATGTGCGGAATTCCCTTTGGGCGGTAAAATTGATCATAACAAATACAGTGGAATACAAATTGCAGAACATAGGAGCATCTGCATCATACATCAGTGATTCCCGTGGGGCGAATTTTCCAGGGTGCTGTGACAAATTGTGCAGTTTCACCTCTTTGACCTCCTGTCATGTTGCTATTTTAAATGAGTGCATGCCATTTGTGATTGGCAGCACTGTACTTTTATGCTACTGTGCTCTCATTACATCTCGCCTCCAAAAATCAAGCTATAATAGGGTTACCTGGACTGGACTGCGGGAGTAATCATTCTCATTCAACTCTCAGCTTTTCACACTGAATCATGGCGCAATACTTCCTCCATTGGATTGCACTCAGCACAGTAACCCTCTGACATACCACGCCAGTCTGCTAGTTTTACGTTTTCCGCTGCATCTCACTCTCATTGACTATTTCAAGATGACTCTTGGCATAAAATAATCATTATCCAATCACAAATGAGGAGAATGAAATCATCTGCATCTTTAAATCTCCCACACTTTCCTGCAGTACTTTAATCCCTTCTAGCGGTCTACACTTACAGGTGGGCCCTTTGAGCCCTTGTGTGAGCTCATTCTTAATTCATCAGCCTCTCTTTGGACAAGTTTGACTCAATCCTCTGGTGTGCCGCAATGTCCTGCAGGTTTGCCAATGACAGCTCTATTCTGAATTGTCAAGTGTCTTCAAGCCCTCAGAGAGAATCCATCCCAAGTGTAGCCAAAGGCAAGGTCATATACTGTATTGCTTTAAGACAATAAGACAAAGGAAGAATTATTTTGTTTAAGATTTTTATATGGGCAAGGAAGGCATCTTTTTAGACAATTTGGAGCTGCCATGGCATTTGTGGACACAAGTAACCATTTTGGGTAAGTTATGTTCTAGCTGTTTCTTCAATATCAAATTTGCACAGTATGTAATTTAGCGTTTTCAAGCAGTAAAAACTGCTGCATCTTCATTTTCGTGCCGAGTGGAGTCTAGTTTACCGTGTTACCGTGTTTGGGAATTGTTTTCTCCATGTAGACTGTGTGACTTGCCTGCACTGAATTTAAAGGGAGTCAAAAGCTGGGAATGAAGTCAGCTGTGTCCAGTCCCACAATGGCGCAAACGCCTATTTGTAACTTCACCTGTGTACGAAAATTCCCAAATACAGTAATAATATTCATGATAATAAATAAGAAAAATAATGATGATAATAATAATAATACAATTCAAAACCAATACAGTGGTAACTTGACTTGATTTATTTTTTTTCTGTGATCAAGCTATAACTTAATTTACTTGAATATAAGTGAAAGGCCTTGACTCCATTTCAGCCCCCCCCCCAAAAAAAATCCCATCTGGTTTATTCATTATAGAATGTACTGATCAGTCCAATATCTAATTGTATCAATTGTATTTGTGTGTGGCAAACAGTATAAAGAAGACAAGAATGAAGCATAGACTGAACAAACCAAATCCAGAAAGATCCATGCATGCAACATGTCATCTACATTCTCTTACATTGAATTAAATACACCAAGATAAAAGTAATGTCTTGCTCTTGAACAGCCGCAAAATAAATCATCCCTTCATGATGATTATAATTGTGAGTTATTATGCTATCTGTCTGAGCCAAGCTTGATGTTATTAATCTCTTTGGGCGTTTATCAAGGGAACTACTCTTCTCTTTGTCTCGGTGGCAGAACACATCCTGGCATACAAGTGAGGCCCAGACAGGAGAGATGCACTGTCAGGCTAAGTTAGCGTAATTGACAGAGAGGGGGGAGCCACTGTAGACTAACACATCCAGTGAACATTACTGTTAAGGAATTCATGACTAGCTGATGCAAGAACATGTTGCAAGAGTGTTGTCAACATTTTTGTAAGAACAGTATGGCTATTTACAGCATGACAACAAGACAGAATGGTAGACATTAAAACAAATCATTTACCTCCGCCAAATGTCATTTCTTTCCCATTGCCAATTCTAAAACAAATGTGTTCCCAGCCCACAATTGGTTTAATCACTTGTTGTGAGCCCTCCAGAAGGAATATCTGATGTGTCTTTTCTTTTAATTGTGAAAACAGGGCCATGCATAGCATGGAAACCGGTACAATTGCTGACATATTTGACTAGGCTCCAATTATAGTGTCAGGAGTTTGCTAGTAAGGGTCAGGAGAAGTAAAACCAGCAATTTACTGCATCAAGACAATGCAAATGTACAGTGAATCTCAGACTAGAGGAGGTCACGCATGCAAAATGTGACCTGAGGCTGTCTGACCCTAAGAGCGGGTCACTGATTCAAGCCACTCCAAAAAAAAAAATGTAACGGAACTAATGATGGCCCTTACTGACCCTAAGCCTTCAGCTTTACAAGTGAGATTGAGTGACACAAATAGTGTTGTTGGAAAACATTTCCTTAATGAGCTGTCTAATGAAGCAGCAACAGACTTTACTCTCTTACCGTGCTATTTATCAGTTCGCTCTCAACTTGATGAAACGCTGATTTTTTTTTGTTTAGCATACAACGTGAAGCTCACATTATGAAAAATATGACTCCATCATCTAATAAATGCTTGAATCACCCAAAGAGTGGCACAATGTGCTCATCTCATCTGATATCGGAATTTTCATTCCCGCTGTCATTGTTATTGTGCTCTGTCGTTACAGATCCAATTATCTGTTTTTCCATGCAATTTTTTTCTCCAAGCTTTTAAGTTTTCTTCCCCCTCCTTTTCCTCCAATGCCTTCCAGTCGTGAATATGTACTATTAAGTGTTGTCCTTGCTGGTTTGGTCGTAACAAAGCATCTGCCTGGTATCCGCCGCACAGCATGGACGTCAGCAACCGCAAATCACACTCCAGCAGGACCTAAAATAAATGAGACTCAATCTAACCCATGCAGACCACTTCATATTCATAGTTGAAATGTTTGTCTCATGTTAAACAGAAGTGATAATTAGTAATGATCGTTTCTTTGATGGTTTCATTTGGACAACACCGCAGAGTTCCCAAAGCTGCCCGATCACGCAATGTTGCTGTCTCTATTATCTCTCTCTCAGTCGAGGCCATCTCACTGTGGTCTGCATATTCAAACAACTGAACAGTTGCCTCCCACCCGAAATACATCTCATTAGAGATTCTTGGACGATAACTTTTTGCTTTGTTGTTATTGCTCACAGTTTGTTGTGTCTCCTAGATGGAGAGAGGTGGTTGGGGTCTGTTACAGATGAGGAATGCATTCCTATTAATGTTAGCTTATTAATATAAATGTTAACATTAGCTTATACTGGCCTCTTTTTCATTACCTGTCCCTTCATAAAAAAAGAGGCATTAGCACCTTCTTTTATTCATTTTATGGTTATCCTCTTAGCTTTGGCAGGTAAAATAGATCATGTCTTTCTATATTGACGTCAATAATGATATAGCTCTCCACTAGTCCTAATAGCCAAAGACACATTAACAAGACAATAGTCAGTGAATCCATTCAGAAAAACTTGGAGCTAACAATTTCAGTTAATGGTGTAACACAGTGGTTCTCAACATTTTTCCAGTGATGTACCCTCCGTGAAGTATTTTTTCTGCCAAGTACCTCCTAACCAGCACAAAACATTTTTGGTTGACAAAAGACTTGAAATAAAGTGTTGTGTTGTAATTTTCTGATTTATTACATTTTGGAACTGCATTTCATTAATCTTGAACTTTTTGGAAATAAAAAAGGTGTTACTAGAAAAATAAAGAGAGAATTAAATTAATTATAGATTTGTGCACACAAAAAACATCACCATTAACTGGTCTCCTTTGGGACCATAGTCCACCTGTTCTCAAAAATAAATAACTTAAATAAATCTTAATTATAAAGTTTTGAAATGATTGACAGATGATGCTAGGTGGAATATGACAGGCTGGGTCAAATCATTCTGCTATGGGGAGACTTTTTAGGACAATGAAGATGAATAACATTTTACTGATTGGTCTAAGGGCGGCACAGTGGCTGACTGGTTAGCACATCCGCTTCCCAGTACAGAGCACGTAAGATCGAGTCCGGGCTTCGGCCTTCCTGAGTGGAGTTTGCATGTTCTCCCCGTGCTTGCGTGGGTTTTCTCCAGGTACTCCGGTTTCCTCCCACATTCCAAAGACATGCGTGGCAGGTTAATTGAACCCTCCAAGTTGTCCATAGGTGTGATTGTGAGTGTGGATGGTAGTTTGTCTCTGTGTGCCCTGCGATTGGCTGGCAACCAGTTCAGGGGAGCTACTGCCTGAAGCCAGCTGGGATAGGCTCCAGCACCCCGTGACCCTTTTTGAGGACAAGTGGTTAAGAAAATGGATGGATGGATGATTGGTCTAACTTATTTGCATAAATTTGTAACTAAGCATACTTGCATGGATGCTACGTTTTAATTATTCTTTTAAAATATCACGTACCCCCAGGAGTGCCTTCACGTACCTCCAGAGGTACACGCACCTTCATTTGAGAAACACTGGTGTAATATATACACACGCAAACAGATTGTTGGTACCCTCCGTAAAGAAAGAAAAACCTGACCTGGTCACAAAAATAACTTGAAAAAAACAAATACTGTACTGAAAAACACATTCTCAACAATGCATTTGCTTGTCAAATGTCAACTTCTGAGTGTATGCACTCGACAGGTTAGGTATAGCATGGCATATGATTGTCACCATTCTCCATTGTGAGCGCAGGAACCAAAAAAAACAGGACAGTTTGCAGCAGTCACAGCCCTTTTGAATCCAGCTGTGAAGTCTGAATCATTTGCTCTTTAATGGCAATCATAACTCATCGTGCCGTTTTAATGGGTTCCGCATTAACAGCGTGGTAGCTGACTGTGGCTCATCTGTGCCTAATGCTCCATAGCTACAGGCTAAAAAGCTCTCATCAAACACTGTTCAACTATCACTTCCTCCTCTTAAACCCTACTGTTTACTTTATGCAATCCCACTTTGCAACCAAACTTTGAAAAGGTTCAGTTACTGCTTCACGATTTATAAATGCAGCTCCCTTCTCTCCTGAGAGTGTAGTTACCTATATTTAGCCATTAGAGGTTATATTTGCTCATTATTTCGCGTGAGCAGTGCAGTCAAGTCTCACTTGTCACGAAGCGCAGCACCTTCCGATGCTAATGAGGTGATCCCGTGGCCGTGTCTATTGGCCATGTCCCAGCAAGGTGTCAGTCTATGTGTAAAATGTGCTTTCACTCTGCTTTTGGCACGCAAAGTCCAAGAATAGAAGAAGCCCCGGTGAAGTCTTGCAACCAGGGAATGCTTCGAGTGAGAGGCAGTGATTGTGTCAAAGATGTGACAGATAATGATGGACATGCTTGAATATAGATTCTGCTTTGGGGTTCAAGAAGGAGTATGGTATGATGAAGCCAGGATCTATCTATCTATCCATCTATCTATCTATCTATCTATCTATCTATCTATCTATCTATCTATCTATCTATCTATCTATCTATCTATCTATCTATCTATCTATCTATCTATCTATCTATCTATCTATCTATCTATTGTGTTATTTTAATTCTCTTAACGATACATATTATATCATGAGGCGGGGGCCTAAGAGGTGCTTGGAGCAACAGATTTGAATTTTATTAATCACCTTAACTGATTTAAATTGTGATCAGAATGTGCAACGTTGGTAGGTAAGTGAGGGAGGACCAGGAAAGAGATTAAAAAAAGCCAGCCTCAAATGGAAAGAAAGCCGCAAACAAAGAGGACAGTGATTATTTGCAAACCCTGCAAATTCTCACGACGCAGAACCCACTGCTGTGTTTGGTACAGAACAAAGACAGGTTTCCCAGTTTGGTCAAGTAGCGCAAGCGGGCCCCACTGACAAGCACACCAAGGGAGAGAATTTTTTTTTTTTCTGTGACTGGAAATACCAAATACCATCATGCAACAGCAGGCGAGTCACAGGGAAACCTGAGTGTTCTAACGTGGATGTTCTATGTCAGGGTTCACCAATTCTGGTCCTTGAGGTCCAGAGTCCTGCAGGTTTTAGATGTTTCCGCCTACCAACACACCTGATACTTTAGTTGTGATCGTTTTAATTGTGATCGTTGTCAGGCATGCTGATGAGCTCCGGACCTCGAGGACCGGAATTAGTGAACCCTGTTCTACGTGAATTTGGTGTATGGGCTGTCTATTGTATGTAAATATAGATTATTACTAAGTTTTGCCTCTTTCAATGAAATTTCAACACCATCAGTGACTAGTCGACGTCAACTTGACTTTTGTCACATTAATGTCGACTTAACTAAGAATTACATTAGTGTTTGCAATTTGCATGATTTATTTATGTATTTATTTTATATCAATTTTAATTGAATCAGTACGCAGCAAATCGCCCAGGGTTAAATGTCCAGTGTTTGATCAAATATGCATTAAGCAGTGTTATTTTAACATTGTTAGGATAAAAAAGTTACACTGTCAGAGTAAATTTCCTTGAGTGTTGGGGCGGATGTTGGTTGTAGCATGAATAGCTCTACATTGAGTGTTAAATTGACCACACCCTCATTTCCGGTGAAGGTGAAACTTTCCAATTTTCCAGTGTGCTGTCGACATTTCAATAGCGATACATACTGTTGTTGTTGGGGCGGTGTGGCTCAGTGGTAGAGTTAGATCCTGGGTTCGATCCCAGGCCAGTGTGACTGATGTCAAAGTAAGATTTTTAGCACTATACAGTGTTGGAGTAACACTGGTTAAGTTTGAATAAAGTAAGACTTTGAAAAGTGTAACATTTACACTCATTGTACATACATATAAACACTTTTCTAGTGTTAGATTTAACACTCTCAGTGTTAATCTAATACTGGTGATGTTGCTTTGTAGGGCTCATATTTGCATTGTGTTCCACATGCAAGCTTTGTAAATATGATGGCCATACTGTACAATCAGAGCCAAGCCTGACCGTGTTGCACTCACGCTGGCACCATCACCTAGTTCATCCGCCCAAGAAAGAAAAAAAACACTCCTTCACTCTCTCCATGCTTGTTTGCCCAAAGCGTGCAAGGATTAGCTGAAGCGATTATCTGAAGCTTTTGCAGTTTTGTGGAGATGAATCATGGTAATGCTCCTCTGTAAAGCTCCCGATGCATTTCAAAACACATCTACTTGGTTTCTGTTTATTAAAGACGTGCCAATTCTAACTAGCATACATGCTATTTCATTATTGACCTTTTGCACGTGACGTCACAGCCCTCATGGGAACGCCCCCTACGGGACGCTGGACGGCAAAAGAGCCACTTGCCTGTATTGTAACATTGAATCTCACACAGCGTAAAGTCCTTTATCTAATTGGTTATCTTATAAAATGGTCATATCTTGCCTTGTGGTCGTTTGAACAGACAGACAAAAGAGAAAACCAAATGTTGCTTTTTATCGCATACCTACTAATGAAGACAAAAGACGTCGATTGATAGCAGCAATCAACAAAAAGGACTGGCATCTCACAAAGTATTCACGGATTTGCAGCAATCGTTTTTTGCGAGGTTAGTAGATAAATGTTGTAATTGGTAGATAAATGTTCATACATTTTACTAATAAACGTAGGCTCTAACAGAGATTGTAACAGAGGTGTCGAATTGCGTGTTTCAAATCACATTAACGAGCCAGATAGTTAGCGTCCACTCCAACTGCACGAACACACAGCTTAGTTTTAAAATGCCCCTTCTTCAAAACTATGAAGTGCATTTGACTGTTTAATAATGGGGGATTTCGTCTCTGTGCTTGGAGTTTTTCACTCTGGATCCGGAGTCATATTCATGAAATGACTGCATAGCTTGCCACTACGATACGATTTGTTCCATGCTAGTAAACATAGTAACATAACATCATCACAGCGTTTCAAAATAGAACGGACTATGTAAAAATAAGTCAGTTAGCATGATAAACAAGTTTTATTTATTTAGTTTATTCTTTGTATTAGGAGGTATATTGTCCCCCGGTGTGAGCGTAGTATCTCGTCCCAGAGACTCAGTCAGCGACAAGCTTTTGAATCAGCCCTGGTGTAAGGAGAAGAGACGGCATTGACTACAGAATAATATAGGTCGTGCGCTGTGAATTCCGGCAAAGGCGGCGATTTGATTAACTTTGTAAGGGTTGTTTTCAAACTAGCAATCTCCAACTAAAGTAAATATCGTGCTCCACGAGTCCAGACTAAATGTGCAACTTCGACTGACAGGCGAACTTCGGTTCTATGGGCAATAATAACTTTTAATTTGTAAAATAGCAGTCGCTAAGTCACTAAGTCGCTCCGGGTCACATCAACTTCCATTCAACAACCATTTCCTTCCGCCGTCCGTCATAGGGCAGTCACGTGATCATGTGACGTCAGTGCAAATGGTCAATAATTTGTTGTACATTTACCTCTGTTTTAGTTAGTTAGTTGAGTCAAAGCATTTTGCTTCATTTGCAAAGATCCAGTTTGTGTGACTCTGATACACACTTTTGTATTGAAAACTTTTTCTGTTGTTGCTTTACAGCTAACAATAAAAATATGTATGTGTCATACTCGTATATGTTTCATTGGCAAATATATTATATATTTGGCAACTAACCGCCTAAACGACTCTCATCTCTTCTACATCCCTTTTAACATTATATTAACTTTGTTCTTGTTTTTCCCACTTCCAATTATACGTTTGCGCCGATGCTGCAGATGGTGTGGTCTAATTGTGCAGTCGTTGTGCTGTTTTTCAGCCTGCCTCCCTCTATGCCATCTTTTGAGGCTGAACAGATGATCACAGCCTCTGGTTTCTCTCCCGTAGTCCAAAAAGGCTCTTGAGGATGTTCTCATTAACAGGACTTGTCAGAGCAACCTGCTAGCTCTGCTAATTTATTTCCTTTGTACAAGGAGAAAACACACACACATACAATTCATAGTGGCGCACAGGTGCATATTGATGCGTATACCGCTTACTCAAATACCCTTCCAGTCACACTTGGCCTTAACTCAGACAGGCTAAACGCCACATGTGGCAGTTTCTCAAAGAGGGCTGGCTCCAGGGCTTTCTCCTAGATTGCACAACAATTAGCGACAATGAAGGTTAGCGCCACATGGCTGACAAATGATATATGTATTGTTTACAAAGCACCCATATTGACCCATGTGCGCAGGAGGATTTGCCATGACATTACACTACCGTTTGTGTTTGCACACAAGAGAGCCTTTTCTCAACAAGCCCCCTTTACCCACCCACTTCTGTAATTCTGGCTGTGTGCTGGCTCTATGAGCAAGAGCCGATGTGTGTTAAAGCATCTTTAAGGGTGTTGCTGACGTGTAGGTGGTGCCTGACAGCACTGCCATATCAGTGTGTACCTTATCAGCTTCAAAGCAATCATGTGCTACACGATTTACAGCCACTGGAGACAGATTTGGACTGTACATCCCATTTGTGATCATAAACGTGTATACTAACCTCTTGGTCATCATTTGGGTATTACCATGTTATTATCGGCAAGCTTTGAGGTGCAACTGGCTTGACACTAACACGTTATGAACAAATTCCATGCAGATACACAAAATGGCATATACATGCCCTCAGGAAAATGTTAGTAATCATCTGTGACTAATGTTCCTCCTTTAGTTTGCGTGATGACACTATGTTCTTATTTAACCACACCTACGCAATCATTTTTGTATGATAACCTGGAGGCACATATGTTCAGCTGACCTCAAATCACAGTACCACAGTAGGTTGGACATTTTTTTTTTTTTAAATCTTACAGGAATTAAAATGAAAAACATATGTCAATGGTATTCTTGTTTGAAAGAGTGTTTGTCATTGCCATTCACTAAACTTTAAAGGCCTTTGTCCTTTACCATTATTGGATGTATTTGGCTGTATGTTTTCGGGTCTTTGTGAGTTGAAGAACATACAGTATAGGTAGTATTCAATGACGTCACGGGATCGTTGTGGTGGGTCAACTTTCCAGCGGACTCAGCTGTGGTTCTATTGTGTAATATGTGCATTTATCATTTGTGAATTTGAGGCGAAGAATCTCGGGTTATTTTGAAACCAAGTTAGCTAGTTCCCTGACCGCGCTAGCTACCAGCGCTAGCATGTTACAACAAAAACAACAACATTGTTGACTCATCATGTCATGTTTTGGTTCTGTCATGTTTTGGTTTTGGTTCTGTCATGTTCAGTTTCTGCTTTCCTTGTGTGTTTTCCTTGTCTTGTTGATTGTGACCCTGCCCTTCCTTGTGTTGTCCAATCAGTGCCCTCAGCCACTTGTGTCTGGTCCAGGTGTGTCTTGTTGCGTCATTAGTGTTGGTGTATTTAGTCTGCTGTCTCTCCTCTGTCTGTGTTGGTGCATTGTGGTATGTATGTTTGCCCTCATGTCATGCTGCCTGTTTTCTGTTCCCTCCCAAGTTCTAGTTCTAGTTCAAGTTCATGTTTTGTTGCTGTCTGTTTTTTTTGTTCCCTCTTTTGTTCAAGTTCATGCTTTGTTTTATGTTTTTGAACTTTGGAAACCTTTTTGTTAATAGAAATTAAATCCCTTTTTTTTGAACTACACCCCTGCCTCCTTGCTCTGCCTTCCCGCATCTGGGTCCTAAAGCCCCCCATTTTGACAGAATGCACCAACCAGAGAAGGACCCAGCGGGAGTGCTGAAAACCATGATGGGGAATCAGGAGGCGCGCCTGGCGCGCCAGGAGGAGCTCCAGCACATCATGGCCGCCCAAATGGACCTGCTGTCCTCTTTGGTTAAGGGAGTTGGGCTTCAGATGGTGGCGCTCGAGTCGCCAGCCGCAACTCCCCGAGCCACGTCTGCCTCCGCAGCCCCAGGTCCCCGTGT
The DNA here is from genome assembly GCF_051991255.1 of Vanacampus margaritifer. Lineage (NCBI taxonomy): Eukaryota > Metazoa > Chordata > Actinopteri > Syngnathiformes > Syngnathidae > Vanacampus > Vanacampus margaritifer. Next base: position 31,592,147 of record NC_135432.1, on the reverse strand, counting down.
CGGCTCCGCCGCAGCCCCAGGTCCCCGTATCGGCTCAGCCGCAGCCTCAAGTACCTGTCTTACCACGCCTGCCGCCGCTGCCTCAAGTCCTCTGCCAGGTCTGCCGCCACAGCTTCAAGCCTCTCTGCCAGGACTGCCGCCGCATCCTCATGTCCCTTTCCCTGCCAGGACTGCCGCCGCAGCCTCAAGTCCCTATCCTGCCAGGTCTACCGTCGCAGCCTCAAGTCCCTATCGTGCCACGTCTGCCACCGCTGTTCCCAGTTCCCGAACCACGTCTGCCACCGCTGTTCTCAGTCCCCGAGCCACGTCTGCCTCCGCAGCCCCAGGTCCCCGTGTCGGCTCCGCCGCAGCCCCAGGTCCCCGTATCGGCTCAGCCGCAGCCTCAAGTACCTGTCCTACCACGCCTGCCGCCGCTGCCTCAAGTCCTCTGCCAGGTCTGCCGCCACAGCTTCAAGCCTCTCTGCCAGGACTGCCGCCGCAGCCTGATGTCCCTTTCCCTGCCAGGACTGCCGCCGCAGCCTCAAGTCCCTATCCTGCCAGGTCTGCCGCCACAGCCTCAAGTCCTCTGCCAGGTCTGCCGCCACAGCTTCAAGCCTCTCTGCCAGGACTGCCGCCGCATCCTCATGTCCCTTTCCCTGCCAGGACTGCCGCCGCAGCCTCAAGTCCCTATCTTGCCAGTCCCCGAACCACGTCTGCCGCCACAGCCTCAGATCCCTGAGCCACGTCTGCCGCCGCAGTCCCAGGTTCCCGTGCCGGCTCCGCGGCAGCTCCCGGACTCCGTGCCGGCTCCGCGGCAGCTCCCGGACTCCGTGCCGGCTCCGCGGCAGCTCCCGGACTCCGTGCCGGCTCCGCGGCAGCTCCCGGACTCCGTGCCGGCTCCGCGGCAGCTCCCGGACTCCGTGCCGGCTCCGCGGCAGCTCCCGGACTCCGTGCCGGCTCCGCGGCAGCTCCCGGACTCCGTGCCGGCTCCGCGGCAGCTCCCGGACTCCGTGCCGGCTCCGCGGCAGCTCCCGGACTCCGTGCCGGCTCCGCGGCAGCTCCCGGACTCCGTGCCGGCTCCGCGGCAGCTCCCGGACTCCGTGCCGGCTCCGCGGCAGCCCCAAGTCCTCGAACCACGTCAGCCGAAGTCCAAAGTCCCCGAACCACGTCGGCCGTCGGAGCCTCAGGTCTCCGAGCCGGCTCCGCGTCGGCCCCCGGACTCCGTGCCGGCTCCGCGTCGGCCCCCGGACTCCGTGCCGGCTCCGCGTCGGCCCCCGGACTCCGTGCCGGCTCCGCGTCGGCCCCCGGACTCCGTGCCGGCTCCGCGTCGGCCCAGGTTTCCGTCCCGTTTTCACGTCAGCCCCATGATCCCGTATCATCTCCGCGTCAGGCCCAAGATCCCGTATCAGCTCCGCGTCAGGCCCAAGATCCCGTATCAGCTCCGCGTCAGGCCCAGGTTTCCGTCCCGGCTTTGCGACAGCCCCAGGATTCCGTCCCGGCTTTGCGACAGCCCCAGGATTCCGTCCCGGCTTTGCGACAGCCCCAGGATTCCGTCCCGGCTTTGCGACAGCCCCAGGATTCCGGATCAGCTCCACAGCAACTGCCGGCTCCGCGTCAGCTCAAAGTTCCCATATCAGCTCCACAGCAGGCCCCGGACTCCGTGCCGGCTCCGCGACAGTCCCCGGACTCCGTGCCGCCTCCACGGCAGCCTCAAGTCTTCGCGCCTCCACGGCCGCCTCAAGTCCTCGCGCCTCCACTCAAGTCCTCGCGCCTCCACGGCCGCCTCAAGTCCTCGCGCCTCCACGGCAGCTTCAGGACCCCGGGCGTTCTCACCCTCTGCAGCCCCGGGCCTCCTGGCTTCGGCCGCTCTCGTGCGGGGTCTCTTCGCTTCTTCCATGGCGGCGTCAGGCCCATGGGGGTGGACAGGAGATGTTCATCCCACGGCCGTCCTATTCCGGTGTGGCGTCCGGGGCGCCCTCCAGATCAGCGCCGCCGGGCTCCCCTCGTCTGGCGTCCGGGACGTCCCCCGGACTAGACTGGAGGGATGTGTCAGGTTCCCGCCTCCGCGCCCCCTCCGCCCGCCCTGTTTTTGAACTTTTTAAGGGACGTCTGGAAGCCGTCCCTCGACGGAGGGGTTCTGTCATGTTTTGGTTTTGGTTCTGTCATGTTCAGTTTCTGCTTTCCTTGTGTGTTTTCCTTGTCTTGTTGATTGTGACCCTGCCCTTCCTTGTGTTGTCCAATCAGTGCCCTCAGCCACTTGTGTCTGGTCCAGGTGTGTCTTGTTGCGTCATTAGTGTTGGTGTATTTAGTCTGCTGTCTGTGTTGGTGCATTGTGGTATGTATGTTTGTCCTCATGTCATGCTGCCTGTTTTCTGTTCCCTCCCAAGTTCTAGTTCTAGTTCAAGTTCATGTTTTGTTGCTGTCTTTTTTTTGTTCCCTCTTTTGTTCAAGTTCATGCTTTGTTTTATGTTTTTGAACTTTGGAAACCTTTTTGTTAATAGAAATTAAATCCCTTTTTTTTGAACTACACCCCTGCCTCCTTGCTCTGCCTTCCCGCATCTGGGTCCTAAAGCCCCCCGTTTTGACACATCACTTGTTTTCGTACAATTTAACAACAATTTCAACTTTTGGGCTGTTGGGAAAGGAAACTAGAGACCCTAAAGACAGTATTTGGAGAAATCTCAATAATCAAACATCTTGACCACCAGATCTATCTTTAGCCACGGCTAGCGGCTCACATATATCACAATCACATTATGGTAAAAAAAAAAATCATTTTTAACCATCTTACAATGACACATACCTTAGATGGTGTTGACATTAACATTTTTACTGTTTTATTTTACATTTGTCTCCAGAGAGCCTTCATAGTATTGAGGTTTCAGTGTACCTGTAGATTCAAAACACTCTGTTCCAAATACAGTAAATTAGCCTCATAAACTACCCAAGCCTTGGTCTTACTGAGACAGCCGCAGCAGTTTTCAATCAGTTACAGAAAATTACAGATTGCATTGACGGTGGTTGTGCAACAAAATTATTTGTTAAAAGTTTATCATCATTCTTGTTCAGGCCAATTTCATTAGATTTTTTTTCCCAATTATAACAGTTCCAGTCCATGTCACATACTCACACACAGCCACCATTGCACATTGCAGTCATCACAGTTTCCCATCAGCCCCCAGATTTGACAGATCAGTCTTCTTTTCAGGGAAAAGAGATTATATCATTTTTACCACTAAAAAATATCATCTGTATCCTCCATTGAGATTTTGTAATTACATGTGTTTTCCCACAATTTAACAGCTAGAGGGTTTCCTCTGGTTTATGCCTTGACCCCTATAATAGGAAAAACAGAACCTTTTGAAACGTTTTGATCGAGAGATGTTGATTAGATTGCAGAAACACACTGTGTTTCCTCCAGCAGTTGAGAAAAGCAATTTGATGCTATTTGCTTCCTTGGGCAAGCTTGAGAAAAATGTTATGAAAATGTTTCTTTTTGTTTACACCAACCATATTGTGTGCTTACAGGCAAGCACTGGGGAAAAAAAGAACAAAACTTCAAGCCTTTTGTTTGTATGGCCTTTACAAAGCTTTGTGTATACAGTACAGTGTATATAAAATATGTCACTATTTCATGTTTTTCCTAAAGTAATAACAGCTGCAGTATATACAGTAGCAGTGAAGTGGTCACAGAGGGAGCACTCTGAACGGACCTGTATTAGTCGATTTTAGAGAGAGAAAACATTTCAAATATAGTTGGATTTTTTTCCCCAACCTTGAGGCTACTCTGGAGGGTTGTCTGAACAAGGTTAGTGGAATTAGAATGCGTGAAAGCTAAGCCAAAATGTTCAGAGCTTGAGTTGGTGCAAAGTGCTGACAACAACAGTCTCACTTTAAGTTAACTGTACTCTCGCAAAAACAGCCGTCACCCCTCTCTGATCTTTGCTCGTCTCATTTAACTATGAGCATTGCTGCCACCATCAAAAATGAGCTGCCCCATACTAAACAGTTTGTATCGCACGCACACACACTGACCTCAGTATAGTGCTCTTTTCTGTGTTAAGTCCGCTTAATCAGACTGTATCAAAAACCTGACTGCAGGGGTTTTGACATTGCTGTATAGGAGTACAGACAGTCATGATATCATACAGGATGCGGGCCATTTTTAATGCATACTGTTCATATTTATGCCCATCACTGAGTTTGTAGACAATTGATCCAGAGAATTCAATGACAAACAGACACACTATTTTTTGTTTTGTGAGGCTAAGTGGGTTGACTACTTATATGTGAAATATGCGTCGCTCCACACCGCAGAACTTTGTGCTGTCCAAACAGTTTTTGCAGATAAAAAGTTCATGAAGTTAGCGCCTCCTTTTCATTCCGTTGATATCTATTTTTCTCTTGTTTTCCAAAAGGGGCTTTTCTCTTCATGAAAGTGAATATATCCTGCCATATCCTATTCTTTCATCTCTGCCGTCTCTACTAATTACCACTAAGGCCAGTTTTTAATATCCAAAGGACTCGATTTCTCCTTATTTCTATCTGAGAATGAGTTCTTTTTTTGGTCTTTTTTTTTTGTATCTTATCACAAACATACAAGACTGCAGACTCCAAGGAGAACACATTCAATTTAAAGATTCGTAATGCACTATTGGTAGTCTTGGTTTGGCTGAAACGGTTTGGCTTTAGTCACAGGTGCTTCTATTCAACAGGTGGAGCCAAGCTTGTTTACCTGCTAGTTGAGTAGAAGCACCTGTGGCTAAAGCCAAACCGTTTCAGCCAAACCAAGACAAGGGTTATTGCGCCTGTTTACATGACCTTACAAAACCTGAATATTATAATAAATTTAATATTTTAAAAGGGTTTGCTTGCATGTAAACTTAGTCAATTGCATACACAGGAATGGAGAGATAAGATCCATATATCTCTGTTGGGCATCTAACAATTATGCTTGAATGTCCTTTCTTCGTACAGATGTTTGTCCTCCCTCGTAGTCATGGTAATGAACAGTGAACTTGGCTTATGTATACTCTCTCACAGAGGGTCAATCTCAATGTAGAGTGTCTACTTTGCACTGCACTCTCCCTGTGGTAACTATAATCATGCGCCATACTTATTTTTTGCATCCGTCTCTTCATCCCATCCTCTATTTCCATCTCTGTACGCTCCATCACCCTACCCCCTTCCACTTATTTGTATGCTCTCTCTTGGTCTCTCATCTCATTCTCACTACCCATCTGCTTGGATCTCTCAGGAACCTGGCCCAGTTAACCTGTTTTAACAGCCATCTGAGCAGCCATAACCAGCCCGGTGTGGCAAGGCTTCCATGAGCCAGAATGCCAGCACCAGGATGCATCCACTCATTGCCCTCCCAGTCTCTGGGTTGGAATTACTTTTGAACCTTTTGTTGGGGACGCTACAATTATTTTGCATGCATGCACACATGTCCAATTGCACGCATACAACTCTGATAACAGTTAGGTAAAAAATAACCCAATTTGGTAAAAAATCCATAACTTGGGTCAATTTGATCCCAAAAATTGGTCATTTTCTATAAAACAACCCAAAAATTGGGGCATTTTGCTCAAAACAACTCCAAAAATTGGGTCATTTTGTATAAATGATGTTGTTCCGATACTGTTTTTTGGCCCCCGGTATTCCCATACCCAGCTTTGCAGTATCGGCCGATGCCGATACCATACAGATGCCTAAGCTGTCCTACCATTCGTTCAGAGCATTCAAGGGCCAATAGGATATCTTAGCTCGGCATGCAGTGAACATGTCACACATCAGTGAATGTCGTGCATGAACAAGACACAAGATGCTGCATCTAAAGTCCTATATTAGTGTCAGAATGAATGGTATCGGCATACTACTTGTTAGTACTCACTGATACGGGTACCACTGTTTTAATGCAGTATCGGGGCCTCTGTCGATACCAGTATCGGAACAATACTAAAAACAACCTAAAATAATTAGGGTAGTTTTTTGCAGAAGGCAACCCAAAAAATTGTGTTTTTTTTTTTCTTCTATCTTCTAACATCCCCAAAAATCGGGTTCGAGTGTTGGGTTAGATTGACCCAAATAGTGGATCAATCCATTTTGACCCTGTGCGCCACAACTAAGGGTGAAGGTGGCGCGAGGAGGGTCGCACATGGATATATGATCAGGTAGGAGGCGGTTTCCAAGTGCCCATCCACATTACTGTTAATACACTTTTGTGATGACTTCTTGCATGGCCTTCAACAAATTTAAATAGAATAAGTTGGGAGCTGTGTTCAATCCCACAACGATGCACAGTGAGGCAAACACCCTCTGCACTTATCCATCTAAATAGCAAAAGCGTGAAAACTCCACCCATGCTCTCAGTTCGGTTGCTATAGAGCTCCTTTCAGATTGTTTAACTGTGTGTTGCTTTTTTTCTCACCAAAGGAGATGTTGTTTAGAGGTGGTGATTGGTCATTACTGGGAATAACTAGAAAAAGAAAAAGCAGTGTTGTAAATTGGGTAACTTTAAAGTATGTAAAAAAATAAAAACATTCAAATAAAATCTGCCTTGATTCTTTGAAATATTGTGGTACTCAAAGATATAGAAAGAAAAAAAACTGAATCTAGCGTTGAATTGATAAACATCAGATGAGTAGGTTGGTTTTGCAATCAGACTGTTTGTGTGTGGAACACTGCCACAATCAATATAATGAGAAGGTTTAGTTTTTTGTTTTGTTTAGTTTTATTTTTTAGTGCAATAAACATACTTGTTGATTTAAAAAAAAAAAACTCAAATTTCCTTCTTGTGATGCTTTATGCTTCAATATTTTCGATATTTTTGGGATGTGACTGGCTGGCTGCTTGAACATGGAGGCACTAGATCAATGCACAACGTGGGCACTTTTCCTTGGATGCTGTTTAGGAGCAGCACAGTGCCGTTGGGCTTCTCTGCTCTGTTGTCTCATACATGTAAGGCCTCTTTTAGGAGCATCGACCTGAGGAGCTACTGGAGGTCTTTTTGTATTGATGCAGGAATCTTGGCATTCTTTCTCTCTTTAATTGGTGCAAAACAGGTTCTTGTTGCTGGTTTTCTCCTTTTTGTGGGTGGACAGGTCCATGACAATCATGTCACCTTTGTTAAAAGTTGCACTTTCACAGTGTGTTGAACTGGTTGATAATCAACACATTGGTTGTGACCATTCCTACTATGTCATGTTGCAGTGTTATTTCTTACTATTCACAAGGTCTCCTTTTGTATATCCTGAATTTGTAAGATCCATTTTCATGTTATGGCAAAACAAAATCCATTCATCACATCCATCTTCTATATCCTCACTAGGGTCGCGAGAAATAAACTTGAACTGGTTGCCAGCCAATCGCAAGGCATGTATAGACAACTATTCACTCATATTCACTTCTAATGACACCTAAAAGTCTCTGTATACTTGTGCGGGAGTCGGGGGTGTCGCTACGGCTGGTATTGGCTAGGATGATTCCTCTGCATTTTATGGCGATTCTGGAAGTCCTTTTTCGTTTCCGGAAAAAGGAACAAAGCGAAGAAAAAAAAAAGAGTTGGCTGCTGCCATTTGTCTTTATAATGCCTCATACAAATGCTTATTGTAACATTTGAGAAGTGATGTGGGCAAGCAACAAGATAGTAGCAATGAGTTAATGCCAATTTGTAATGGTTACTGTCTGTCATAACCACGCCAAAACACATTTACAAACATTTTTTTTTTTTCCACGAAAAATATACGGGGAAAGCTATCACAGCATGCGACTAAACGGACCAATTACGAGTGATGCTACGCCGAACCATCTACGGCGTACAATAATGTGTGACGTACGCGCAGCACCCGGCCACGAGCTACGGCGCTCTGCTTGGCGTAAATCACATGATGTGTGGCGGTCATTTACGCAGTAGTATAAACCTGGCTTAAGAGTTAACAGACCATTTTTGAAGGACCCCCAAACTGAACAATAGCACCCCCAAATGTTTTGAGTATATGGATATATTTTTACTGTGTGTTATTTTTAACAAGCTAGAAATTTATAGTTATAATATATATATATATATATATAACCATAGAGTTTGAAAGTAACATTTAAACAACAAAAATACAGTACACCCGCCATTTGATTTAAAATGGTTTGATCCACCTCGACCCCCCCTGCTTAAAAGCAGACGAGTGGAGCGTATTGTCCTCCTCAGTCCAGTCACAGGGTCTGTCTCTGTGGTTGAGTGAAAGTGTCTTTTACCAGGATATGTGGAAAGTTTCTTCCCTTCTACCACTCAACACCAACACATTATTTCATTACGAGTCTGCTTTTTTTGCTCCTCAATCATGTTGCTACGTGCTAATGAGGGAAACAAGTGTTAATATTAATGTTTCTATTGTGCTGCTATTGGCTAGCTTACTATAACGTGTGTGGCGTGCGTGCGTGGTGTGTGTGTGTGTCTGCAGAGTAAATAGCCTCATGGAGTAGGTCATGGACATAAGATTGTTTTTCAGCAGACAAAAGCTCCATTTTGAAGTATTTGTATTGAAGACAAAATGTAAAAAGGCAGACACAAACAGTGCTGAAGTCAATTTGTTTTGTTCATATACGATACGATACGATATACTTTTATTTTCCCCGTGGGGAACTTTTTCCTGGACTCCGTCCAGCTGCAGTTTACAGTAAAGAGAAAACAACAGAATAGAAAGAGATAAAATTAAAATTAAATAAATAAGAAGTGCAGCAATAAGTAGTTTTGTATGTGTCTGTACTTCACCCATTCACAGACTTGTACATGCATTATTATTATTTTGTAGATTCAAGCATTTTTTTTTTTTTGATGTGTATGTAATATATGTTTTTTCTAACATAGTACGGACAAGTGTAGTCAAAAAACAATCATTCTGTATTAAGTTAATGTTTGTTAACATATTTTATATGTTGTATGTTTCATTTAAGAGAAAATTTCAAAAACAAGTCCACGGTCCATTTTTGTTAATTCTCACTGTAAACTGTGGGTAGCTGGTTTACTCCAGAAACATGCATACTGTTAATGCGTATGGTGAGGAGCTGTTGTATCAAAAAGAGTACCCTTCTCAATAAATTAGTGTTGGGATATGTTTATATTTTAAGTCTTTTTCTCCTTTGCATAACTTTTATTAGATTCGGTTTACTCACTGACTTCCCATGCAATTTTTTGGCCGGAAAGTAACCCCAAACCACGACAAGCTACATATCACATACCCCCAGTTGTAGTACCCAAACACTCCTAAATGTCTTTATAGCACCACTAAACCACTGATCCTAGAATCTGGTCTCCAATAAACCTAAGAACCATGTATTTTTTGAATGTTAGAGTAAACCCAAGTACCCGCAGAAAACTCACGCAAGCATGAGGAAAGCATGCCAACCTCCACGAAAAAAGCTGAAGCCTAGGTTCAAACCTATAACTGTGCGAACGTTTTAGGAACAAAATTATTACTCAAATCCTATTCAACCAACCTATTTGCCATGCTACAAATCATAACATAAAACATTATTGTAGTTGATTGCCTATCCATGTGTGCTGGATGGTGCAATAAAAGTTGACAGAAAAAAAACAAATAAATTGATGATGCATTGTTTAGTCACTGTTTATTTGGGGTTACTGTTTTCAACAAGAATTTCAGAATATGTAACAATAGGTTCTGTGGGTTTCAGAAATTCTCTGATTATAACAAACACCATCTTGCACAACACTCTAGTTCTTTTTTCCCAATTGACTCCAATCTTTCTGTGTTTGAGGGCATATGGCAGGTTTACTTCTGGTAACATGAGAAATGTGTTAGAATTAGGGCAAACTTTGTCGATTAATTTAAATGATTTAAAGCGTTAAAAGGAATTAACTCAGTTAACACAATTATAAACTTAAATGGAAGACTGGCGCGTAGATTGACAAATACGGACTAGAGGTGGTGTTACTTTTTTACTTGCTTGATGCTTGTTGGAATCATCCACCCATTACTTGCAAAGCCAAATTCAAATATCATATTATTTGTAGGTCTTTAGCGTATCATCTCAGAGCAAAATCATCTTGCTCAAGTTGCCTCCACAGGGCCTCACAAATCAACACGGCAGTTTTGTGCTCGTGGGCAGAACTAAACCTGTAAGTTTAAGAATTGTTTCTATGAGAAGAAAATAAGAAAGATGTCTGTGAAGCTGAATCCATTTTCTTTTTATATTTTACAGAAGAATTGTATTCAAGGATCAAAGAAAGCTATTGGAACAGTCTTTGAATCTAAATATACTTTTTATTTTGATGATTTTATGTTAATGTCAAGATTTTACTCAATTAACAGTAGAAGTAGAAACATTTGATTCATCTCGATTTATTATGTAAAATTGTGTGATTAATTAGTTTAACAATCTTAATTGCCTGACAGTACGAATTAAAACTCAAAAGCGAGTTTATGTTGAACATGGTGGTGTGCCGCAGGTCCTCGTTTTTGAAAAGTACAAACTTTGATGCACTTTAAATGCCATTTCAATCTTGAAAACAAAATTATTAAATACACCAATTACACATTTCACATTTACCGAATTTTTCAGTCTGATGGCATTCCTGCAGCCATAGTTACATATTGACAGCGGAAAGTGTCCATTGATTTGAAATACTTATAATTATTTCAGTTGTGATAGGGTAAATTATGTTATGACAGACAAACTGTGATTTTCCTTTTTGTTTATTCGTGTGTTTTTGTTTTGATTTCACAAATGTTGTACCATTGGTGAGTCTCCTTGCAATCTTAAGAGTGATGGCCCAACAATTGAAGGATAGTAACACTGACTTCATAATATCAACCTTACAAAGTTAGATGAGGACGAGAGTGCATTTTGCCTCTTGTCGTTATTCGTCAAACATGTTCTGTCCCCTCCCGTTTAATTCAGGACGCGGGCCTTTTTTACCGAGTGGACAGGATGTCATCTCTCTCTGGATTTCTGCTCCTCTGCTCTGAAAGAAAAGGATAGTGACACAGGATACGCACAGTCATATTGAGTGCCCAAGAAATCAAAAAGCCGGGTGGACTACTTGCAACGGAAGCTTTGTTTCTGCTGTCTGACAGACGTGAGAAGACTATGTAAAAAGACAACAGTGACAGGCTTCAGCTCAGGGTTTCATGCAATGTGTCTAGACATTCAAATCCCCGAGAGAGAATAGGGTGCCTTGAGGCAGGAAAGGAGCAAGGATCGGCGAGCATAGTGAGCACTTGTCTCTGACTCAGCCTTGCTTGAACTGTGCTAATTTCATTGCAGATCATACAGATAATATACTGAAATGAAAGCAGTTCTGGTAGAACTGCAATTTAATATACAGTACATAAATCTTATTACGCTTAAAGAAGTAGGAGTGGGTGGATGAGTCTTATTCCTTTTGTATTTCAAGCTCATTTACCGCGTCTGGGCACTGTTTTGAATCAATAGTGTGTGCATCGAGCAAGAATGCTTGAATGTGTCAGGCAGCATGTTAATTCAATCCTTTTATTTCATCCCAGCAACTTTTTTTTCTTTCTTCCTAAATGATTAAATGTGTCATTCTGAGCATGTGGAAAACGTATTATCCCATAGAGAAAGAAAAATGTTGGCTGTATGACAAACATATGTTTATCTATTTAGTGGGAAAAGCAAAGTGGGATAGTGCAATGATTCCTAAACATTGTGTCATGGTAGACTTGTGTGCCATGAGAAATCATCAGGGATGCCGGGGGAAATTATGCAATTTCAATTAATTTATCAGCAAATTATTATTTATTAAGAACCCTATAAACTTATATATTTGTACAGAATAAATGTTACCCCACTTAGTTTTGTGTGACAATCAGTGGTACTTAAACTTTGCCCTTGAATAAAGTGAAATTGCACATCCACTGCAGTAGGTGGCAGTGGTGCTCTCATTGTCATAGAGTACACAAGGAGTATTAGCTCCCCGACAGAGGTGTACATATGAGCAATTTCATTGAAAAAATTATACTATTTAGTCACGGGGGAGAAAGTTGAAATTTTCTTCATCCTGGGGGATGGCGTGGGGGGTAGACATTGTGGTGTTTTAAAAGCACTACCTAAAATTTTGTGGGTGCAAGTCCACTCATGTTCACTATACTGACAAATGGGCCGAGGTGTCGAGTAGAAATTTTTCAGCAACAAAAATATTCAACAATTTTTAGTATTTTTAATCAGCACATTTATTTTTCAAACAGGTGCTGGTAGATGAAAACTTGATTTGCAATGTCTCAAAACAACACCATTTAGGGGCAGCCTGGGGCCCTGATATTACATATTTGAGGTAATACATACATATATACAGTACATACAAACATACATACGTACATACCTAATTTTAACTTGGAAGTTATACATGAATAAACAATTGAAGCTGCTTTGATAAATATAAACTGACAGTGACTAACGTGCTCTCATTAGTCGTCAAAGGCAACAACAGAAGGAAAAAAAAGCATCAAGCGTGTGTCAAATCCAGTTAGGGACAATTTAAAGTTATCTCTGGCTTAAACAGTTACATGTATTTCAATTTTGACCTTTGAATTTTTGAAATACTTAAGTGCCTGTCGGTATGACAAGTGATATACAGTAGGTATAACTTAATATGGTTATTTGATGTATCACTTTTTCCTAAATAGCGTCAATCTAGTACGCACGGTTCTTAGGTTGCCCTCTACAGACTTATTTTCATAATACTTGGACTGTGTGGGGGGGGGGGGCAAAATGCATTGACAGTGTCAAGAGTTTTATTGTTGTGAAAGCTTGACCTAAATAATCATAGATATGGATTTGAGCCAAATCTCACATTGCAATAGTGTATTCCAAAACTATGTGTTTGTATGTGTGCATACGTTTTTTATCCATCAGCTGCTTAAAGTAAACATTTCTTTAATGTTCTTCCTCTCTTCTACAGTAACGTTTGATGACTGCATGGGGAACAAAGAAGTGGTTTTCGAGAGCAGCGATCCCAACTTCAGTGTGAGGACAGATGGGTCTGTGTTTGCTCAGGGAGAGAAAGCTACCTTGGATGAGCCAGTCCAGTTTAAACTAACAGCAAGTGGTCCACATTCTCATGTCTGGAAGACTGTGGTCCAGCTGGCACTGATAGAACCCCCTTCACCTCAACGAAATGAGAATGAGGTAAGTCACAATAACAAAAAGCACACTTCACTTCAATTTTTAATTATCAGACACTGATTCAACCTCATATTACATTCCTACTAGCGGTGATGGCAACAGCCATGAATCAGGTCAACACTCCTTGGGGTTTGAGGAAGTCAGAGAGATTGAGAAGGAAGTGGAGTAGCACATGGTTAAAAGTAATAGAATCATGCTGCCACAAGGGGAGCGTGTGATTGCCCTCAGTCATAAGCTGAAATCATCCAATGCCTTGGGTACCCCACAGGCCCTTGACATGTCCTCTTCTAATCAACTGCTGTCAGAGGACAGACAACAACTGTCGCCATGCTTCAAATGCCCCAAAAGCGTCACCTCCCACTTCCAGCTTAGGGGCTGTTTAACTGAAATCTGTTTTTTTACTTAATATGTTTACTGTTTGTATTTGCTAATTAGGAAGTGACCTGAAGCCTGCGCTGTTAGCGGACACAAAAAGAAGCAACGTTGTGTTGAGTGAAGGAAGAGTCAACCCTGCCAAAATTTTCTTGACGATAAAATGCTCTATGCGCCCCAACCAGTCTAAAAAAGCATTCTGATAAATATTGTGCTTGTGGAATTTGTATTAAGCAGCAAAATCCACCTGTTTTTATCCATCTCAGGGGGCAGCCATTTTGCCCACTTGCTGTCAACTGAAAATGACATCACAGTTGTTTAGGACTTGGGTAACGACCAAGCAGCTTAGCTAGCTTGTGAACGTCTGTGCGCGACCTGAGTAGTCTAAACACGGCATTCTGAGGAATATTGCATTCATGGAATATAAATTAAACAGCAAAAATCCACTTTTTTAAATCCGTTTTAGGGGGTGGCCATTTTGGTTGCTCAGGACTCAGGTAACAAACAATCACGCCTCAGCTTGAGAATGTCACATAACCAAACTCACTAAACAGGCGAACTGTGATTGGTTGTTAACTGAGCACTGAGCAACTGTGATGTCATTTTCAGTTGACAGCAAGTGGCAAAATGGCCGCCCCTGAAATGGATAAAAACGTGTGAATTTTCTCAGCATAATTTATATTCCACACAATATTAATCAGAATGCATGTACAGACAAGTGGGAGTGCATACAAAATATTACTGCAAAGCACACTACCAGATGCAATGTTGTAACTACTCATTTAAATTTCAGGATCTGTTTCATGAACAGGTCCATTCATGAACCGAGTACCACAATAATTACAAGACAAAAAGTCAATTCAAGTGTGGGAAAACAATTGTGTGTGTGTGTGGGGGGGGGGGGGGATCAGTGAAGCTGTCTTGATTAGTAGGGAGTTTTCCAAAAACATTAACCTATTTTTGAATTTGGGATTTGACAGTTCATTCTAAATTATCTAAAGTAGAAATAAATTCTTGTTCTTGGCCCCAACAGAGGAAAATTAGGTCAATTCCTTTTCCAACGGACACAAAAGGAAGCATGTTGGGCCAACGACCAATTAGTAGAAGTGAGCATTCCTACTGAGTCAACTCCTGAGGAGAATGTTAAGTGAGCGAGCGGGTCATGGATCAGACATGATTCACATTGGGCCCAACATGTACTGTATGCAGAAAGAGCAGTAAGAGAAAGTAAAGCGCAGAAACAACAGAAAAATATATGTCTGTTGCACTCTGTTGAATGATAACTTCCAGATGTCTGGGTAGCAAGGAAGGGCCTAGCTGATATCAAAGCGTGCAGAATTTTGGGGAAGCAACGGCGTGGAGGGGAAGAGTTTGGCCCTCCGCCAGCTGGCTAAGGCTGAAGGCACCATTGCTGCGGGGGCTGCAACCATTCCACACTCAGTAGCTCTTGTTCTTGTGTGTTTAGCAATCGAGCATAAGTGTGAGTTTTGGAATTTGATTTCAAATTGTTTGTCTATTCTTAGATAAATAACATATATTTCCTTTCTGTCTTTGTGTTGGTAGCATGTGTTTTTAGCAGTGGTGGGCGATGCAGCAAAAAACAAAACACACACACACAGTGAAACGGTTTATCTTTCATTATAGAGTTCAAATCTAAATCTCTTCACTGCAGCATACAGCAACAGTTCACAATCATTATTTATCCATAAACATAGACACATAGACAAACTCCATCCTCTTTTGCTAAGTATTAGTATAGTCAGAGATAGTTATGTGGTTATTGCCACAGTCAAGGGGGAAATGATTTTTTTCGGTTTCTTGAAAATACATTTTCAATCATGTGCAACAGTCCTCCTCAGTTAGCTTCTCACTCAATGCCACTGGAGTAGCTGAAGCAATCAGAGGATGGAAAAACGCTGACATCACCCAAGGCCCTCAAACTGGCTCTGTTTATTTAATCTGAAATCTGATTGGTTCAGTTTGGTTAAAGTCAATAGTGTCTATTTGGCATTGGCTAAAAATCCTGAGTTTGAAGACCCTGGGAAGTTTATTGACATGAAATCATAATGAAGTTGTAATGTGATTGGACAGAAACAACATACATATGACAACAGACATATGATGGACAAAAAAAATGCACAAATGACTGGAAGCTGTGCAGCCATCTTGGTGTGTCTTACTTTGAAGGTCCCCAATGCACGGCACTGTTTTTAGGCTCTTAAGGGGCAGCTTAAAAAATATGTTGAAAGCGTAAATTAATTAATTTAAAATCTCCGCATGGCTTATAGATGTACTGATTCTAAACTGCATGATACAACTAGCGTTTTGGAACCAATCTGCACTTTTGATTTTCATTTATTTTCATTGATTCATAGGACTGCATGTCAAGAAGTGATAACCTAGCGAATTGATTGATTGATTGAAATATTGATTGACTTCAAACAAAGCATGTTTACAAACATACGACACAACTGCTGCCAAAGGGATAAAAACACAATAAAGCCATAGGCTTATTTCCATTGTGGTCTCGAAATACATTCACAGTCAAGTGTATTGAATGTCTGAGGCTGCTATTACAATAATTCTGATAGCTGACAGCAGTTTTGTACAATCTCAATGTAGGCATATGTTTCTTTGATCAGTTCCTGTAGTTGTTGAGTATAAGAACAAAAAGTGGGAGTGCCTGTGAGCAGCAGGATTTGATCTGTTTTATACACTGGCTGGTAAAAAGACCTTTTAAGTCTCATGTCGCCCTGGTGCGCACAATACTGCTGCTTTTCTCTAGTTGTTGTCTTTTTTCAATACCTCTCTTTTCAATATCACTCCCTCGCATCTATTTGTGTGTAAAAAAGAAGGAATGGAGAGCATTACTTATTTAGGTAGAGAAGTGTGTGTGTGTGGGGGGGGGGGGCAGCTCCGCTACTGACAACCCTTCTCTTCATTCCTTGATTTCCATTCCCCAAAACACATCTTTCTACTACTTGTCCCGACAACACCTTGCAGTTATCCCCAGCAAGCTTGGAAGTCCCGGAAGAAAAAGAATACATTTGTACAGACCTGGCTTGTGTCTGTCAGATTGTGGTCTGCTGACAAAGCCTGAAAACAAACAATGGTGTGCATGTTTGAGCAAACTTGTCAAACAGTAGAAGAGGTGTTTAAAATGTCTATGCATGTGTTTGGTTGGACAGGCTCTGTTTTGTGTAAAAACAGTGTGGCAGAGTGTCGCTAGAATGTTACATTTTGGACATGACTGAAAGAAAACTTTTTTTTTTTTAATGCTCTCTTGGAGTGCTTACACTTCCATAAAATGAAACTCAAAATTGACATAGCAGCAGGATTTTTTATTTTTGTGTCCTTCTTTTTTTTTTGTCAAGATTTTGCCTGTAAATAGATTTGGCATAATTGAATGACCACTTTTCTTTTCAACACTTCTCTCAAGGGGAAATTAAATGCTGCTGAAACTAAACACATTGCCTTCATCCAAGCCCCCTCATACACCACCCCTCAAACGCCTGCTCGGACTAATCCATACCATATGGATGGTTGCTTGACACATTTGAAGCAGTCTTAAAAGCTTTTCTCTTTGGTGTCTTTTTAATGAAATAAACCTTGAAAGTGTTGTTTCTGCTGGCAGATGCAAGACAAAGCTCAGAGGGACTTTGACCGAGCAAAAAAATAAAATAAAATAAAAATAAAAACAGAGCCAAGGAGAAAGCACTTTTTGTATACTCTATTGTGCTGGACCATCAACACTCAATATTTGCCAGGAACCATTAACTTCTCCCAGTTTTTTTTCCTCTAAATGCATTTTATTTTACTCTAAAATGTTTGCAAATGCAACATATTGCACACAAGTACTCTAAAGATAAAAAGAAGAAAACATAAAACACTCTCTTTATATGTAAATGTGTGGTCATTGAAATTTTTTTTATTTTTAATCTAAAATTTACAACAGCAGATTTACTGGTACTTTGACAGAAACACCCACACACTTAGACATGATCCATTGTGTTCTCTTTATTACTGCTCTTCTAAATACATTATAATGGACATGTATTATAGAAATGTAATGTATTCCTGATCATCAAGTAGGACATCATGATAAATTATGCTAAATTCTTGATGGGGAAAAAAACGGCAGAATAATGGTGGATAATAAATAGGATATAATAAGTATGAACAGTACTAATTTGGGCTGCTTGCTTCACATGCAAGACCTCCGTTCATAATATCTATTTAAGTGGAAAGAGTTGTGCTTCCTCAGCAAATGGTATCACCGTCGTTTGATCGCTTAGCAATGTTGTCAGTTGCTTAATTTCAGATTACAGTCAAACACAGTGCCCAAATACATAATTGTACAATGTGACCTCTTCACCATCGATAGTATTTATATTTATTTATTTCATCCATCCATCCATTTTCTTAACCGCTTGTTCCCACAAGGGTCGCGGGAGCCTATCCCAGCTGGCTTCAGGCGGGGGTACACCCTCAAATGGTTGCCAGCCAATCACAAGGCACACACTCACAATCACACCTATGGACAATTTGGAATGTTCAATTAACCTGCCATGCATGTCTTTGGAATGTGGGAAGAAACCGGAGTACCCGGAGAAAACCCACGCAAGCACGGGGAGAACATGCAAACTCCACCCAGGAAGGCCAAAGCCCGGACTCGATCTCACGTCCTCTGTACCCACCGTGCCGCCCAGTTTCAACCAGTTTCTCTATAATGATAGATACTACCAAAGTTTGATGTTTGTAAAGGTCTAATATTTCCAGCTGCTTCAGAATTGATAACTAAATATATTTTTATTTTATTTCGTTTTTTTGCTTATTTTCTTAGTTCCCTGTTCCCTGTTCCATTTTCATATTTTTAGCTTTGCTTTTAACCTTTTATTTTGTTTTCTTCTGGCTTTTAATTGTATTTATTTGGTTTTCTTCAAGTTTTTAGCTCCAGTGTTTTCTCATGGGGGGGGGCTCCGCTTTTGGAGGGGTGAGCTGATCTTCTCCTGCGGGCGGGGCGGTCGTTCTATGTGCCCCACCCTGTACCATGTTTTTTTTTGTTTTGTTTTTGGGTGTGGGTATGATCATGGGAATGTTAGGGGGAGGGGTGGGTTTTCTTTTTATTGTAGCTTCTATGGATGTTTTAATTCTTCAGCACCTTGAGTTGCATTTTAATGTATGTTATGTGTGTATGTGTTTGATTGATTGATTGACATAAGTCACCCTGAAATATTTAACTTGTGGATGGTCCCTATATACGCAAATATCAAACATCCAACCAACTTTTACTCATTGACAGAGCGGCGAGTCAGCCCGCTGTCCATAAAGAAAAAAACTTAAATCACTGCTGGGTTTTTCAGGGGGGCGAATACTGGCATAATTTTTACATGCAGACCTGTGAAGGATTATATTATATTTTTTGTAATCTTTTGTGTGTTCAAATAAATCAAAGATGAGATTATTGTGAAAAGGGTCCTTGCAAGGTGGATTTATTACAGAGATCTCTGGTCACACAATTGCATATCACCCAAGCAGTGCCATCCAAGAATGTGTGTCCCTCCCCCCAGGAGACACAGCCCTTTTATTACAATCAGAGTTTGTACAGAAAAACGTCTCTCTCCTCCCATCAAATACGAAAATCAGATTACATTCTCACAGTATGCTAGGTTGTTGATCTTTCACATTTAGACAAAACAGAATCTCAGTATGCTAGATTGAACTTGAATTTTCACAAACAGGACAAAACAGGGAATTTAGACAAAACAAGATAACAGATAGGTTAAGGTCGAGTTATATTGAGTTTGACATTATTACACCTGTGTAGATGTGCATCTACACATCTATAACTAAATTCAAAATGGTTAAAATATAAAATAAAGAATTAAAAATGTTAACAATGTTAACACCTGTTACATAGTGCCAATGTTCAGCCCATTCGACCATTTAAGAAGAGCCAATAAGGCGATATGCCTGTGAAAAGGATGATAATAATAATATATATATATATATATATATATATATATATATATATATATATATATATATATATATATATTTTTTTTTTTTTTTTTTTTTTTTAAACAGAGGAGCAGGACACATCCCCATTTGAGGATGTGACAGAGGACATTCACAAAAACAGGTCACAGTCTGTTAAAAAGTAATAAAATATATTGTGGAGAAATTAGAATAAGACAAGAGGCTATTCTTTCACGTAAAATTTGTGGCTGCATCTTGCTGAAAAAGATGTAAAATCAGCAAATAAAAGAGGAAGCAATAAAAGCAAAATGCACCTAAAATGACGAACTTCCTCTCCTATTTCAAAATGTTTGTTTGCATGTGACTTCAGAGAACACTTACTTGGTCATCATTAGTGTGGCAAATGTCTGAGACAACAGAAGTGTTTTCTTCCTGGCAAATCTCGGTAAACTCCTGCTGTTTTTTTTTCGTTGTTGTTGTTTTGTTTGTTTTTCTGTACGTCATCAGCCATACACATAGCAGTGCTCCAGGAATCCTGTTATTGAAACAAGCTGTCAGGGAGAAAAACAATATCACTGCAAGAGAAGGGCATGAGGGAGCATGTGAGCAAGGGCTAGCTCAGGGGAGAGTGATTGAGATAGAGAGCAGAGCACAAGTGATGCACTGCTTCAACAATGATGGTTGTACCTGGATTCTTGACATGTTTGTCTTGCCTTCTCTGTATCCCTGTATGTTGATAAAATAGCTGCCCAACACATCCCCAGCATTAGCAAGCTGATACAACCTTTGGATCATCATCTCTATTGTAGCCCTTGAGCATGTGTTGCATTATTCAGAACTCAACAACCCAATACAACGTTACAAGTGATGATGTACTTGAACATGTAATTGAATCACTTAACAACAACAAATAAAGCTCTGCAACTATATTAGAAATGTCTTTATTTCTATGTACTGTGCGAAGCATGATGAGCAGACTTCATAGTTCTTGTTTGTTTTATTGTGCTATTTTAAAATGAGAATATGTATTTTGATAAATGTTTATTGTCTTTCTCTTTTTTTCATTGATTAGCATCATTTATAGTTTATGCTGTCAGCTTTATAAAGTCAAGTGGTCAAGACATGATGATGGCTAATAATAATAATATATATATTTTTTATTATTATTTTTATTTATTTTGTATGTATGTGAGTATGTGCATGTGCGTGTGTATGTGTGTGCATGTGTGCTTGCGTGTGAGTGTGTACTCATTAGTTCACCTAAAACCTATTAAAAATCCCATACCGTTCACCTAAACCGAATACTTCAGAATCCAATAATAATAATAATAATGCATCAGATTTATATTTGTATAGCGCTTTGCTAGACACTCAAAGACGCTTTACAATGGAATGGATACATTATTCATGCACTCACACATTCATGCTGTGGTGGCGGTAAGCTACTTAAGCAGCCACAGCTGCCCTGGGCCAGGCTGACGGAAGCGTGGGTGCCAGTGCGCGCCTACGGCCCCTCCGACCACCACCAAACATCCGCACCTTCCATACGCCAGTGTGAGTAGCACTGGAGGCAATGTGTGTGAAGTGCCTTCCCCAAGGACACAACGACACATGACTTGGGGAGAGTGGGGATCGAACAGCTGACCTTCTGGTTACTGAACGACCATCTCTCAACTAAGCCTGGCAAATGTTACTATTTTTTTTATACTAAAAATTTTAATAATAATAATAGGCTGTTTTGAAGTTGCCAAAAAGATGCCTTGTACTTTTAAAAATTAAAAGCAGAGGTGGGTAGTAATGAACTACTTTTACTCCATTACAATTACTCATTTACTCATTCACTGCCAGTCCTCCCACTTAAGAGTTCTACAGCCATCAATGGTACTAACTAGCAACTTTTGGGATAAAGTGCACTTGAGAAGTTATACTAAAATCCATATAGTTTTACTACAATCCAGGGCTGGACTAGCCATCTGGCCTACAAGGCAGATGCCCGCTGAGCAGGCATCTTTTGCAGCCGTTGAAGTGCTTTTTAATTATTATTTTCCTCAGTTTTACCCCCCAAGAGACTGGCCCACAATTTAAAGGGACTAGTCCATTAATCCATTTGGAATATAGTCTAAACTGAACCAATAATCAATCAATATCAGTGGCAGAACTATGTGTTAGGCAGGTGTGGTCAGGAGTCAGGCTGGGTCGGACCGGCGGGCTTAAGTCAAAATGCCAGGGACAATTTTTTTTGTGCCATTCCAGCCCTCCTACAATCCAACAACTTTTTACTGTATTTTACAGACAATAGCTCAAATTTTGGGGGGAAATTCATTTTACAAAAAAATTAGACCAAGAACAGAAGAGGTTTGATTTTGCACCTAAAGTCCCCGTTTTTTAATCGTGGGTATGTTCGGAAATATGCTCCGACAGCGCACTATTTCACTCCGACCGGTCGGAAACCCAGACTAACCAGATTAATACTGCAAACTGATCAAAATGCTCATTATCTTAATAGTGAAATCACTGCAGAATTTGGAAAATGGTATTGTTGCATTTGTTTTAAAATATTCAGGGTCACATGTAAATCTATCACTACTCTAGAATCTGTTTCCTTTTCATTCTGTCCGTGCATTTTTAGCAGAGGATGACATTGACTACAAATCTCAAGATAATGATGCCAAGTGACCTGCTGATTAAAATGATTTACTAGCATCTGTACAGACACTTTCCATTGAGTACAAGCCTTTATATTTGAAAGCATCATTTTATATTTCCAGAATTGATTTGGTTTCCAACATTAGTGCTATCATTGGAGGTATGCTGGACGGTCCACCATTATTGCAAGTTGTATTGACCATGTCACTGAGAGATACACGCTGGTGCTAATTATCTTGAGGATTGTGCACTTTGTTTCCATAGCAACATAATGCTATGTTCAGTTATGATGATGACAGACGTGCTTATTACATTTGCCCAGGAGTTATTGTTATCACTTTTTAGTAACATTTGAGTGATATTTAAAAAAGCACCACTATGATTTCCAAGATGAAATTTACTCTATAAAGAATAAGGTTTAAAGACGTGCACAGAAGACACTGAAAAAACATTCACTTTGATCCACAAGAAATCAACTACTAAAGGATTTACTGATCATAAAGAAATGAAAGGGACATTTTTTCTAAATTAGCAGTATGTTATTGCAATAGCCTCATATACTGTATTATGTGTAGAAGCTGAAAGAAAATCGAGTTACTTAGCATCAACAAATCAAACTTTTTCCTGTCTCAAAGGTCACAACCAAAGATGGGAAGTTTGCTGAGAGGAAAGAGAAGAAGGAAGCCTTCCAAGCACCACCTCCTGTCATCATGTTCTCGGGGACGGGCCGGAATACCTCCAAGGGGCTCCGAAGGCAAAAGCGAGACTGGGTGATCCCGCCAATCAATGTTGCTGAAAATTCTCGAGGACCGTTCCCTCAGATGCTCGTCAGCGTAAGTGTGATTCATTGTAAAATTATAACTAAGGTGTCTCTAGACTCAATATTGATTGGGGTGTGCAGTATATCCCTGGAGAACCCAAGAACCTTTTTCTTCTTTGGAAAATTATGAATTATACATTAAATGACTGCTATAAATTCACTGAACACCAAAATATCATTTTCAATTTGAACCCTGTATTCCCTAATATAGGATTAAGGCGGAATTCGACCCTTTGGGATTTAGGGTATCACTTCGAAAAATCACAATAACAAAAACTGTCAGTAAACAATTTTGAATTTAAGAAAATAATCAATCAAATACACATTTTTTGTGTTTGTTTCGCTTTATTTGTTGCATGTTAGAACTGGATTTTGGATGTACAAACACACTTTGGCCAATGGAAACAAGAACACAGAGACAAAAGCACTGCTGAAAAAAACCCATGGAGCTTTCTTATCCAAATATCTGTTCTGTTAGAACTCACACTAGACATAGTGGTAGTCTTTGAAACAATTTAGTTTTTCTTGGTAATGCACATTTTTCACAGTGCATTTCAGTCTTGAGGTCCTGTCACACAGCACATCGACAGAGATTTTCCTCCTTGACAGGCCAAAGGCTGATTTGGTCAAAACGGACATCTGCACTCTGATAAACTCAAATAAATTTTGGTGGTGGCGGGGATAAAGGAAAAGAGGAGCTAGAAGTTGATGACCTACCCCACTTTCTTGCTGTTCCAACTTCAACCAAGCATTGAGCAACCAAACCCTTAAACTTGCGAAGTTTGAGAACTTTAAATCCAGTGATTCCCTGTGCCTCACAGTCACGCTGATAAAGGAGCCATGCATTGATCACTGCAACAGACATGAAGTGCCAGAAAACTATCATATACAGTGGCACCTCGGAGTTTGAACACAATTTGTTCCTGTGACGTATTGAAAGTCCGAATTGTTCAACCTTCGAAACATTTTTTCCCATAGGAAATAATGTAAATGCAATTAATCCGTTCCCAAGCTCCAAAAACAGAAAATTCCTCTTTTAATTACTATTTATATAAAAAACATGTACACCTTGTACAGTATTTGTACAATAAAAAATACCTTACCTTTTTTGTTGTGGTATGATGGCCTCAGTCGATAAAAAATGCCATGTTAATGAATGCATGCTTTAGTTCAGTGCTGAGTTAGTGTATTTTCCATTGGGCATATTGTTAGACTACCAAAGGGTCCTTGTGCGCTGTTTAGCGTCAGGCACGTTGTTGAACAGTTAAGGGGGGTCCTTGTGCCAGTATTTACGGAAGTAGTTAAAACGGCGCGATAATCTCCTTCCTAAATCCATTATGGTCAGTAGCACTGTACGTTTTTCTTTTCTGCCACCGGCACTGTTGTCTTTCTTTGGGCCCATGTCGAAGAAAATTGTCGTGGAAAAATCAAAATGCACTCGCGAATGTACGGAGCACGCTCAGACTGGAAATGAGCAGCGCTTCGTCTCCACTACCGCAACGTGAGCATTCGGCATAGCTCGGCTTCACTCGGCTACCCAATCAAGGTACGTTCGACTTTGCTTGGTTTGCTTGGATGTTCAAACTCCAAAAATGAGGTCAAACTCCAGGCATTTTCTACTCAGATTTTTTGGTCGAAGTCTGATTTGTACAAGTTCCGAGACGTTTTAACTCTGAGGTTCCACTGTACCAGCGACGGGTCCTGATGAGAAATTTACAGCGTGCAAGATGCGCATCCAGCATGTCAATGCCTCCCATGGAAGTGTTGTACTCTTTGATGATGTTCTGTTGATCTACTGTATATAGGTGTACTCTTTTTTTAAACTTTCCCAGCGCCTAGCTTTTCCCAAAGGCTCTGGTCCAGCATATGTTGACATCAAACTGACGGCTTTAGTGTCTTGCCATTTCAAACTGTGTTGGTGTTAGACTCGATTCGATAATCGTAGGATCCACGGCCTTTCTTGGACAGGTCTTCGTCAGTTATCAGATTGCACTCCGACATACGGTTTTTCCTCACAGTTCCTAGGGGTGAGCCATGGGGCGGTGGAGGATTCCTGGGCATGAAATTGGGGAAACTGTCGGACCTCTATCTCCAGGTTGTAAACCAGCCATACACCGTTGGAAAGGTCTCGCCGAGACAAATCCGCTGATGCCCATATATCCCCGGTAGGTCGTAGGGCTGGGGAGCTACGGCCGGCCAAACACCTTCAGGACACAGAGGATTTTAAAAAAGTTACCCCGGTAAAAATCCAACGTTTGTCGGTCCTTTATCTCCAGGCCGCCCAAAGACCCCCATTACACTGAGGATTTTCAAACGGCCACGACTGGTTCGGGGCGGACAATCTTAATTTTAATGATGAAGATACGAGGCAGGACACGTAAACCCATTTTGACCGGGACCGCACAATTAGGGTCTAACTGTTGGCTCGCAGTCTCTGTAAATTGCCCATCTTCTTGGGCAGAAGATTTAGAAGATACCCTCACTTTCATGCGGTTGAAACAATTCATCAGAATCACTATCGCGGTCCAATTCTGCGCCAAAGTCACTATCATCAGCTTCAAGTTGTTCCAATACTTGTCTTACAGTGCACTTTCTCTGTTGCTTTCCCCGTCCTAAAGATCAACTGGCCATACTCCTTGAAAAAATATACAGTAGGTATTTGTTCATCTCAGTACCTTTAACTTAATATATTACACAAATTAACTCATTTCAAGTCTTTAGCCAAATAAAAGACTGTCATCATTCTCTGTGACAAAGTCACCATAACCAAAGTGGCTGACATTTTTTAACCCATACACCCAGTGTCATTTTTGACCCAATGTTTTTTTAAACTAGCTCAGAGTAGCTAATTTATCAAAATATATATAAAACATACTTCTAGGCATTCTGCAAGATGATACCAAATAGATTAACAAAAAAAATAATAATAATAATTACCAACTGATGGTTTGCTGGGAAGATGGTTTTGTTTGGATACATTTCCAGCTCAACAAAACAGCATGTTGCCAGCCATCTTGCCACTACCACTCTGGCTCATCTTAGTGTAATATTCATCCACTAGATAGCTCCATGCAGGGGTCAGAAGTGGCACTCTGGACTTTTGAAGTTAAATTTGTGGTGGAAAAAAATACAATAAAAAATGTCTTTGTTATTTGAGTAGCAGAATTTATAGGGGCGAAATTTGACCCCGTATACAAAGCAGTGATGGGTTTGAGGGGAAAAATGCTTTGAATCCCACATTCATCCAGATGGTTTTGCTGTCCCCTTGATGCAATAAAAGCCACAAAAGCATAAGGTGTTTGAAACCACTCTTATAAGTTCTACCAGACATAGAGCAGACTTCAAAGTAGCAACAAGCACTAACAGTGAAGGATTCTGTGTTTACAATGAAACAAATCATTATTTCTGCTTTGTTAAGCTTTCATGGTTTCCTTCATCAGACGTTTTCAGAAGTCTTTCCTGGTATTATTTCTATACCACCATTCCAACATAACAAATGGCTCACTCATATGCATTCATAAATAAAAGCCAATGGTCATTCATCTAGTAACAGATTATAGTTATTTTTAAACAAGAATTCATTCAGAAGGCAGCACTGGCTTTTAGTGGGTAAAATAGCAAGTTCTAATATATTGTGAAGCTATTTTGAGGGTCAGGGAAGGTAAATATATAAAACTGGAACGAAAATGGATGCAAATATGTTGTGTTTTAAGATTCTGAGGTTCTCTCTGAGAGATTGCAAGATTTGTCTCTCTCATAGTGATCTGCACGCGTGTGGTATAGTTCTTCAAAAAGATGTCATTCTGAAAGAGAGCTGCTTCTTTCCCATCTCTCACTTTACTTTTCTTGCTATGCTGTAGTTCTAAAATATGTTGTCATCAGTTTTTTTCTCAATCTGAAGAAAAACCTCCCACTTCATCTCTTTTGTCTCTAAATCGCGCAACAGATGCCTCATATCTGTCTTTATTTTTTTTTCTTTGGAATCTAGTCTTTGTTTTTCAAGAAAGGTTTTATCCAGCCACCAGGGAAAAGCAGCGTAGAGGGAACTTTTTTCTGTCCCGTCTGTATGAAATGAGAAAACAAAAAAACAAAAAAGGACAATGTACATCAAAAAGGAAAGTGTTTGTTTTTTAATAAGTGCCCCATGACTGTATGGTGTCTTAGAATGTGCAGAGATTGTCAGTAACTGGCTGTAAAAGATAAGTCAGTTTGAAGAGGAATGGAGAAGTTTGAGCAAAAAAAAAAAACTGTTTTAAAGTGCATCTTTCATTCAAACAGTGTCCACTTGATGCTGTAAATGGGACCGCCATGGCCTGGTGAGAACAAGGGGCAAGTGATGCGTTTTGATGCCTCTGTTGGATGTCTGTCTTTAATGATGACTCGAGGGCAGCCGGGGGGGCATATTGAAAACGAGAAACTTTAACAAGGAGACGACTCTGGAAAGTGGATGATATCGGCATCATTTTACTTCACTTATTATTTATTTGTTTGCTCCACTTTGGTACTCCGTTTGAGAATTGAGGCTGACGTGTATCTGGTTTTCCTCTCGACCACCTAGAAGTCTTAAACAATCAAATCTATTTATTATGCAAATAATGAGACCTAGTTGTGCATCTTTTTGTGTCTCATCTTCTTCTCTGCCTACCTGCAATTCTGCCATCCCTCAGTGGTCTATGTGCCATGTGCCGCCTGCCCTAATGGCCTGTGAAGTCACTCTCTTCCCTAATGGGCCGTTCTGTCATCCAGTGCAGCATTGAGTGACATGCAGACAGCCGCCCTCGCACCACTTCTCCTCTTCATCCCGCCTCGGCCCGGTTGCCGTCAGTTGGGCAGGCACACTGACAGTAGCTCTCACCTACATCTCTGCAGCACCACCACTTTGATCAGGCTAGCAAGGGATGAGTCACGTGTCAGGACCCCACTGACTGGCCTGCAAACTCTCAGCCTGATGTGGCTCTGGGGCATGGTTGACTTCACGTGTAGTCTTGAAAGTCTTGCAAAAAGCTGAGATTGTGTCAGAATTCAAACAGATGTTCGTTTTTGTTTTGTTTTTCCATTCCTAGTATAGCTAGAATTCTTGCCCTGGCTTTTCAGCATTTTCCAAATTACATCATTATGAAGTGAACAGGATCATTTCCGCTGTTACAGTATGCCTTTTTTACTCTTTTTTTTGGTGCATGTTTTGACCTGTATTTAGTTTTTCTCTTCAAATTCTTAATTAATGAAATCAAACACACTTCCCTTCAAAAGCATGGAACTATTATGGTTTATTCATTTATTTTTGCTGTATACTGAAAATATTTGCCTTCAACAAAAGACGATTATGATACAAGCGATCACCATTTGAGCTTTTTTTTTTTCTTTTTAATTAAAGCTTTTTTCATCTGCCTCTAATGCACAACTTTTTAGAGAAAAACACATTTTGTTTGAGCCCATCTGTTTTTTAAGTGAGGTCCTATTATATAATATTTGATTAATCAAATGTCAAATTGCTGAGTTTAAGATTTGGGTTTGGCTACATTGTATATTAATCAGAGGTGTAACCAACATCAAATCTTTGAGTTGTCTCTGGGTGGGAAAATAAGCTATTGTAAAGCTGGGAATAGATGTATTGCTCACAATAACAATCATTGAATGTCCTAATTGTCGTCACAAATATGAACCAAAGTACGGATACAAGAAGAATAGGCTTTAAAAAAATAAATGTTACCTAAGCATCCAGAAAGGAAAGATCTGCTCTTTATCCCCAACATACGAGCTCATCTATGAAGCTACCAGAGGTAATGTCATGCCTAGGGCTTGCATTCTTATATTGGCTGACTAATCTTCACTGATGTACATACAGTAAATGCTGAAGTGTTGATCTTGTCTCATATTAATCGTTTTAAGTCAAGCCCAAATGTTTTCAGTCTGCAGGGAGTGGTTGTCCTCTTTTAAGAAAAGAGAGAAAACATGGAGCTTTTTGTATGGGGAAAAACAAACACCCCTGGTATTTAAAGTCTATAAATAAAGGCAATGAGTTTGACATTGACAAACATACCATCTCATCATCATGGAACGTGTGCATCTGCCATGACTTAAAGAGAACAAATGCTTTGTCCATCACTTCCATTAAGAGCTCGCCAGATCAATAAATAAAAAGTCAAACGACAGAGTAATAGCTTAACAAGCATCCACTGTTTCTTAGTTAAGTCAATTAGAAAAGGCATCATGGATTATATGTTCAACACTAACAAAAGACAGCAGTTTAAAAGACAGTTGTTTGAAAATAACACCAGTTACCTGTGAACTGAGCTGTCTCATGTCAAGTCAGAATGATTTGCTGTTGTTACTCTTGGTTTTTCATCAGTGAACACAAGAATGAAGTTGCAAATATATGAACACGGAAAAGGCAATTGCAAGGTGAGGAAGCTATCAAAAAACAAACAAAAAAAAAAAAGATTTCTGGTGTGTTCGAGTGTGGGGCACAATTAAAAAATAGCAGATTTTGTTGTTCTTTTGTGTGGACTGCTGAAAGACAGAAAACAGACATCAGCAAAGCTAAAGCTTTCTGAAACCTCCCATTGATTCATCTTCCGTGGCATCAATTTTTGTATCTTAGGTAAAGATAAGCATCAACATAACTTTTGCTTACTTTTGGCACCCTTGTTGCCTTAATTTCCCATAAGAAAACAGTCACATAAAAAATAAATAGAGTTGAAAAACAATTTCATCAAAGTGTTTAATATAGTAGAAATAAATGATTGTCCAGAAAAACACACTATTATTGTGCCATTTATTTTTAGCGTTTGTTGGGCATGGGTTTGCCTGTGACAATGGGCAGGGGCAAGTGAGGTTTCTTATTTGGAATCGAAATGTAATCAGCGTGCTAAGTAAACCGTGTGTAAACTCAATTTTACTTGTCCTATACTTTCTCATTTTCTCCCAATCTGTTTTGTAATTGTTCACACAATGAATAATGTTTTTCCTCAGAACTTCTCTCTTTTTTACTCTCAATAATGAAATTGTTGTTGTTAATATGCTTCTTACTAATTGTCTTTCAGAAGGGATTTTTTTTTCAGAGTTCAAATTGGCTTCAATTTTAGGTGAACTTGAAATTCTAATAGATAAACGCAAGAACTGCAAAACATTGTGCTCTATAAATAAATGAAGGGTTTTCTCAAGCTTTAGGTTACGTTTACCTGCCAAAATTTGGCTATAATTTCTGAAAATGTGTACATAATTTAGTGGTTGTCATGTTTTGGTTTTGGTTCTGTCATGTTCAGTTTCTGCTTTCCTTGTGTGTTTTCCTTGTCTTGTTGATTGTGACCCTGCCCTTCCTTGTGTTGTCCAATCAGTGCCCTCAGCCACTTGTGTCTGGTCCAGGTGTGTCTTGTTGCGTCATTAGTGTTGGTGTATTTAGTCTGCTGTCTCTCCTCTGTCTGTGTTGGTGCATTGTGGTATGTATGTTTGTCCTCATGTCATGCTGCCTGTTTTCTGTTCCCTCTCTAGTTCTAGTTCTAGTTCTAGTTCTAGTTCAAGTTCATGTTTTGTTGCTGTCTGTTTTTTTTTTGTTCCCTCTTTTGTTCAAGTTCAAGTTCATGCTTTGTTTTATGTTTTTGAACTTTGGAAACCTTTTTGTTAATAGAAATTAAATCCCTTTTTTTTTAACTACACCCCTGCCTCCTTGCTCTGCCTTCCCGCATCTGGGTCCTAAAGCCCCCCGTTTTGACAGTGGTAAATGATGTGGTATTATTTATGTGTAATATTTTTGAGGCATAAGTTATGTGACTGTTATTTGCATACATATACAGCTCTATTCTATTTGAGCAAATATGACCAAATCCCCCACACAATAAATTTTGTAGAGTAAATTTTACTCTGAAAAAAATATATGTATATTCTGTCACAGTCTAAATAGAGTCAACTTTATACTAGGAAGAGAGTAAAATACCCCACCCCCCTTCAAAAAAAACACACACACAAAAACCCCTCAACAGTTGAGGAGCAATCACATAACCTTCAGGTTGGGAGACAGCCAACTTAACCACTGACCCATGCCACTCCTACTCTGAGTCATATCGCTGGTGTCATGTGGGATCTTCGTATCCCTCCCTTTTTTGGCCTCCTTTGGGACACATGAGCAATATGTCAGCTAACAATAAGTTTAGCATAGCTCAAGTGGTAGTCCGCCTTCCATGCTGAAGGTTGTGGGATTGTTCCTCAACCTTTGAGTGTCTTATTGTTGTAGTTTTTAATTTTATTTTGTTGAGTATTTTACTCTCTCTCATGTCTGTAAAAGTTTACTATGTTTAACAGAGGTGGGCATCGTCATTGACTGGAATTGATGATTGATGGAAGTGCCCACCTTTTGGCGTGTGCTTAAGCACTTTCAGCAAATGCTTAATAATGCAAGGCCTCACAAAAATACACAGATTGAGAAGAACCGTGTGTACTCACCACGATCAACAGAAGTAATCCTGCTTCACTTGTTTTTTTTCAAGGCTTCACATTTTCAAGCAATCGCTGAAAGTGCTGAAGCACACGCCATAAGGTGGGCACTTCCATCAATCATCAGTAGTTTTTTTTAATGGTAAAAGGCAGATAGAGAGGACTAATTTATTTTGGAGTGCTGGAAGGCTTTTTTCTTTGTGGCATAGCTCGCTTCCTGTGTTTTTCTTCTGTATATTGGCTTCTAGAAGTGTAACAAGACATTTATTCTTTGCGCACATTAATAGCAGCAAGTTGTTTTTAATGATTGGCCTTAAAGTCTAGGTACCTACAGGCCTTTTTGGCCTACAAATTAAAAGGCCCAGAAAACTCTGATGATGAATAATTAAACACATTGCATTGGTTATTTGTCATTGGCATGTTAAAGCTTTATAAAGTATGTTAAATAAGTCTGCAAAGCAGACTCTGAACAAAATTGCGACTACTGTATTAGACTGGGTGTGGGTTGCAATGCATCGGTTAATGTTTATTGTGCTTGTGGCAGCACCTGTGCTCCAGTTTCCATATCTCTCCATGGAGTGCATTGAAGGGAAAAAAATCATTTTTCAGAGCAAAAATGAGAGAACTTTCCCCTCCCTAAGGTGTCCTCTGCTCGTTTTTACCAGTGATTAATGGCTGCTGTGCTTCACTGGCAGACACAGCGACAACAAAAACAGCTGAAAGACAGGCAGTAAAAGTCTAAGAAAGAGGAGCAGGCATACAGAACAAGGTGAGGAGAGTTTAGCAGATCACATTAGAGAATTTTAAGTAGGAACAAAGATGTAAGTGAGAGTTGAATATATACTAGTGCTGTCAAACGATTACATTTCTTAATCAGAATGATCACATCTTAGAATTGTGATCAAAAAGGCTTTTCTATCAACATTTTTTGCCCGCCAAATTTGAAGAGCAACTGTTATGTGTTAATTATTTCGAAATTTAATGTTATGAGGACGTCTTAAAAAATTTTGATCCACTGCACACGCACATCCTCCTCTTTTTCTAATCAGTTAATTACTTGCATAATTTAAAATGGGGAAAAAATGACCCCAATATTTTGATATGAACAAATATTCTGGATGTCATATGCAAACATTTATTAAATGATTTACTTTAATGCATGTTAGTTATGTTTTTTGCTCAAACACAACCTGTGCAACTTTAATGTAGCCATCTGCTGTCAAGCTAAAGGATCCATCTGTGGTCAAAATTAATAGTGTGTTTAATCTGCGTTATAAAATGATTATTGCCATAATTTTTGTGATTAATTAATTAGTTAATGCTTTAACTTTGACAGCCCTAATATATACATTCATAATTTCAGCTGCAAATAAATGTAAAGTGCACACTGATTATGATTTTAAATGCTTGTGGTTGTCGGCCATTATTCATTAAAAAAGTTCAATGTTTAAAATTGTAGTTGCATAATTTGCCCGTCTATCACCATGATGGATGGGGAAGAAGCTGCCATTTGTGAGTGTATGAAAGTCACACAGCCGTCATGTGATCTGAAGCTGCATTTTAATTGGCTGTTGCTGCATCCAGTAAATGTCCTCTTTTATATCAAGCAATTTGGTCATGAGTCAGTTGTTGTTCAACAAATGAATGGCTTGAAATTAACTGAAATATTAATTTTAATGCTGCATACTAGTATTTGGCAAACCCTTTCAATAGCCGTTCTATGGAAGAAAAAAAAAAGATCTACGACCTAATTTTGAATCTCATAGGATGCCTATAGTCATTTGATAATAATGTTGAATGTTCTTAATTGTAAAAATATTCTGTGATTGATTGCCAACTAATCCTGAGTGTATCGTGCTTCTCAACAAATGCCAGCTGGGAAAGTTTTTTAAAAGACAAATGGATGGATGTCTAAATATTCTGAGAATAATTCCATTTTGTTAAATTGTATCCTATGATGTGGTGAACAGGCTTGGTGGTTAACAGAATACATGTATCGGCGTTACGTACTCAGAATTTTAAAAAAATTAACTGTCTTGCGTTACAGTACAAAAAAAACATGTAATCAGATTACAGGTACTTTTATTAAAAAATGGGGATTGTTTCGAGGGATTACAATTTCTACGATGAGAGAGGGCGAGAGAGAGAGAGAGACCGTTGTTATTGAAGCTGTACATATCGGTGATGAGGTTGGGAACTGGCTCATCGTGTCCTCCACACGCGGGCAGTTTAAAAAAGCTTCACGGACGAGAGGAGGAAATGGCGACGGGTATTCACTGTTTGGAACTTACTCGGCTTGCCCAAGGACCGAAAATTTGAGCTGAGAGTCCAGCAGCATGCTACGCGCTGCAGCTTCTTGCTAGCCTATTAGCCTACAGTACAACCATAATGTGAGTTACACCTTCCAAACAAATCTTCCTCCCACCAATTCACTATTTAAAAATCATACACAATTTATACACGGCTAAACTTGTGACTTGGATAAAAGTTCATTTTGCAGTTGATGTCACGCATCGTCATCCTCATTATTAGTGCGTGCATGTGGGTGAAATGAGCTACCATGGGGAATGTTGCTTTCAAAAGCATAATTTGTCCCTTTCCTCTCCGTTCCACATTACAGCAACACCAGCTTTAACTCTATCCATCTATCTACAGCATATGGCCTTTAATCGATCAATCAACCTATCTATAGCCTACATGCTTTTTAATAGATGTCAATTACACAAGCATTTTTGCTATTTGTAGGCTTCCCGGGTCCCTATCACCCGCAAATAGCAGGGGCACATTGTATAGAACATATATTGTGGTGATATTTATTTTTATTTTGTCTTCATGAGCATACTCGGTATTGGAGTAATCCAAAAGTAATGCAAAAGTAATCAAGTTACATTACTTTAATATTATGGTACTTGGATTACATTACTAACTACATTTTTTAGCAGGTAACTTCTAACTTTAATGGAATGTATTTTAAAAGTAACCCTACAAACCCTGGTGTTGAAAGGGGTACCACAGTGGGGAATTTGGTTAGTGAGTGATTTCCCAACTTTACCCGTTCTTATAATATATACACATTTTTTATTGTATTTAAAAAAAATCCAAAGCCCTAAAAAAATATGGTATATGTCAGCAGAGATGAGAAAACCAAAGAGCAGAAAGAGAGAAAGCATGCCAGAGTGAATATAGTAGTGAATTCGAACCTTGTCTTTGTTTGTGTTGGTGCTCATCAACTTCCAAAGAGAAATGATTTTCCCGGTCTCCACCTTAGGGTCTATAGAGCCCACTTGGACTCTGCTCATCAGATCGCCGGCCAACACCGACATTGTAACTGCCCCCTTCATCTTTTTCCATCTCCCTCCTGCAGAGACATCCACTGGTACACACATAAAGCCGCGAGCAAACAGAGAATAAGAATGCGCAGGCAGAGTGTAATTACTTGTACTAGACAAGCACCAAACAAAGGATCATATGCTGCATTGTTGCCTTTGTATAGGTGCTTATTTTGGGTTTTTTGTTTGGTCACAGTCCAGCTTTATCCCTGAACAAAGGCAATACGAGACAGCAAAACTGTACACTTTTTTACCCCTTTTGAGTCCATGGGAGAAACCGTAGGATGGTGCAAGTAGTTAAAGATCACAGAGCAATAAAGAACTAGTTCACTGTGAAAACTACACATTTTTGTGGAACTGCACAGAGCTACACAAAATCTTTCTGAAACGTGTGCTTCCAGTGACTATATTTAATGTCGTAAAGGCCCAATTATAAATATTACCTACATGTCTGATGTTTCTAACAAACCAAATCTGTGTCAAAATCAGTAATTTGCGCTTCTTCTACACATTGCACCAATGGATTTCAGCACTGCCAGCTGCTGGCAGCGACACCAATCAGAAAGACTAAATACGCACGTTCATTGACTATATTAGACGGACTGTTGAACGTCAGCATGTGCAATTCATATGTGATATAAACATGTTTGGGATATAATGATAAACAGCAATGTCTTTTGTGAGGACACACGGCAATAACTGCCTGCGTAAATTTTTTTCACAATTTTTTCTCACCTATGTATTTGAACAGGAAATATGCAAATTCAGCTACTTTGATGATGAACTCATTGACATTAGTGGATTGAAAAGGACATCAATGTAAAGCATGGACCAGAGAAATAAAATGGAAAATAGTTTAATATAATCATTAATAGCTTTGTGTTTTGTTAGTCTGTACTTGCAGGGGTGGAGAGACCGCACGTCCCTGGCCCGTACTCTTACAGTCGTCATGTCTCAATTCATTGCCCCATTGCCCCATTGTCCCTCTACCTTCAGCAAAAAAAAAAACAGCCAATGACACGAGGTAGCTGCCACATTTTCTCAAGATAGTGTAGTTTCAGTGCGCTCCACACTGATTTGGTTAGCCTGGACAGCGTGTAAGTTCCCAGTCAAGTCAACAAGGTGGTAAGCAACAACACGTCTTTAACTCTCCCTCATTACTCGCTGCTTGTTTTTTCTTCCTCCCACTCTGGAGCA
This sequence comes from Vanacampus margaritifer, assembly GCF_051991255.1. NCBI lineage: Eukaryota > Metazoa > Chordata > Actinopteri > Syngnathiformes > Syngnathidae > Vanacampus > Vanacampus margaritifer. The sequence continues at coordinate 31,556,234 of NC_135432.1, read as the reverse complement.
TTCCTGTGTAGCACACAGACAGTTATGGGTAAAAACGGGAGGGTTTTTTTCTTTAGACAAACCCAGCCATCATGAGAACTGTGTTTAAAGAACAAATAGTTTAATCATTAAAACATATAACCACAACAACATTTAACACTATCTTGCAATGTTGTATTCTAATTATTATTGATATGAGCAAGGACAAGAATAGAAAATTACAATGTCAGCCATTTTCACATTCAATCAGCATTCAACAAAATATGCAAATGAAGTAGTGCAAAGTTAAAGCGTTAACTGATTAATCACAAACAAATGATCGCATTAATCATGAATTACCGCGGATTAATCGCACTATTAGGGGTGCATTCATCAAAATAAGGGGTTGTCAGACACGGACGCACAATCACCAACTTTACATCAACTACAAATGGAGACCTTCTTACAGTTCCTTTTAAATGTGCTTTGCTGCGCCGATCTCTGACGTCTATATGCCATGCAATCCGTGTGCCTCTCTTGTGTCCTGAATTTAAAAGGAATGACTGGAGCCGCTTCCATTGGCTGTCAGTTTGGCTATGTTCCCTCCCACAATGGCGCATAATGAGGCATGCACCCATTTCTACCAAAATACCAAAGTAAAGAAAAACTCCACCTATGCACACAGACTGCACTTCGCGCTTGACTTCGCTTGTCTGTCTAAATCTATATTAGCGAGCACTTCTCCTTGATCAAAATAATGAATTCAACTCCGGTGTGGCAGAACAAGATGCTGATTAGCCAGCATGATTATTGCACAGGTGGGCCTTAGGTGGTCCACTTTAAAAGGCCACTCAAATTTTACAATGTTTTTTTTTTTTTTTTTGTGGTGTGGAGGGAGGAGCAGTGTAGATGCTTTTCCTTATACAGGCATGCATAAGAAAATGCAGTGAGCATTTAGTGTTTTTTATTGGCAGCCATATATTAGCGATCGTGTTCTCAAAGCGCATAATGCCCCTCCATTGGCAGGCTTCTTGCCAATATGAAGTACTTACTTGAGAATTTGTTCTGCAGGGATGTGAGTCTTGTAAAGTGCGTGAGAAGAAAGAGACGTTGGTCCACTCGGGTGTCGAACTCAAACAGTCATGTCAGCATTTTATTTGTTTTGCTTAATAACACATGTTGGCTGCTTAAAGCTCTTTGTTTGATTTTGTCTCCTGGAGTATTCACTTTCTATATTTCCGTTCCAAACCCCTGATGTGAGTTTTGCTCCAGCTCAAACAACCGCCGTTTGGCTAAATATACAGTGTGATATTGATACACTGATGGATTTAAGCAGTGTTGGATTCGTGTCTGCTCACCACGTTGTTCCAGACTGAAATATCTCCACATCTATCATCAGCATGATGATTTGCACAGGCCCAACTTTCGTGGTTCCCAGGGAATTCATTCTTCTGAGAAAAATGATGAGGTTAGTTTTTTGCTGTGTGTCCATATTTGGTTTAATGGTATGCTTTTGAAGATCACTCCGATGTTCACCAAGGCTTTTCCCCCCTGTCTCATGCTAAATGGAACTGCTCCCAAGTGTAATTTTGTAAAACAATTGTCTATTGTGCAGTAAAGCTGACATTTGCTTTTCAGAAAAGTAAATGAAAACCACATTAATTTGCATTGCATTTAAGTAAATAATTGAAAGTGTTTGTTGTCAACATAGCAACTATTAGAAGCTTCAACAAACCAAAAAATCCAAAACAGTGATAAAAGCTTGTCCATGTGACCTTTGGCTTTTACCGTCAATGATTGCCACAGGAAGTCTCTTACATGATTTATCTGGCACAGCTTTTACCCTTGACAGTTTTTGGCACTTCCTGACATGATCCTCCCATTTATCCAGGCTTGGGAGTGGCAGTGTTGGGGCATTAACCGGGAATGGAACATCTGCTATATGCATGAAAGGCAGCGGCAAGTACTATATTATAATGTCAATAAGACAATGCAATTTTCTATGATGATTAGCATTGTCAAATAGACGCTATGCATCCAACCTTACATGAGCAAAATTCAATTCTAAGAAAAGAGAAAAGGTACTCTAAAATGTCTGTTCTGAGATGAAAGTTGCTAACCAGGCATGAGTTGTGATGGCATAAGCACATCAGTGCAGAAGATGAGAGATGAGAGTGCTTTACATTGTTACACTGGCTAATGGAGTCTTTGTGACGGAAGAACATGTTCCTTTCTGTCGTGTTTGACGTGTCTGCTCATGAATGAAACATTTGACCACGAAAGCAATTTGACCTTATTTTGAATAGCGTGACACTATTAGAAGGGAGGTGAGTGCACTAGGACACATTAATATCTTACTCAAAGAGGTATTTTTGACATGTAAATAATTCATAATCTGGAGACATAAAAATGACCTTAAAACTGGTTTGATTTTTGATAAATGTTATTTCATTGAAAGATGGGGGCAGGATTACTGTTTTGACATATCAACAATAAGTTGTGAAAAGGGCTCCAATGTGATATTTGGAAATAGACAGCCTGTTGTTTGCTTATTGGACTTTTTAACAGAGTTAACTAAATTCTTCTTGAAGGAGGGATCCTCCTTCAATATGCATTTAAATCTCTAAAAGTTTAAAGAAGATTACTTAAGAATGATAGCAAGAAATTTCTGCAGACTTTGGAATGCAATAAAATGATGTAGATAGGATGATGGATTTAACCCGCTTTGGATCTTGAGATCGCATGTCTGACTCTTGTTCTGCTCATCATGGTGGTCCAGACTGAACTATTGCAACATCAACGTAATGGTTTGCACAGGCAAAAAAAAAAAAAAGAATTACGAGGTTGGGTTTTATTTCCAGTCTGTGTTTATTGGTATGCTTCTGAAGGTTTTCCAACAAGGCTGATTTTTATCATGCTAAATGGATTAACTCCAAAAATGAATGGGTTATATAAAACAATTGAGAACTAATACTGACCTCGACAGGCTTTACTGTCCCACACCAATTAATGTCATCAATGCATTAACATTAATCAACTTCCTTAAACCAATTGAGTCCTGCATATAATCACAGTCTTTAAATGTATGATTATTTAGAAATTGGTGCAGTGAAGCAGCTGTAAACATTTGCACGGGGGACTTTTAGCTTTGGTTTATTTTATTTCACAGAAAGAAAAAATTTCAACGATGGCCTTTTTGCATAAAACTATGCTTTGAGCTTCTACCACAAGTCTAAATAAACAACAAAAAAGACCTACATCATCCACCCACTCATTCATGTGCACTCCGGTGGTGCGCAAACATGCATATTTTGCCTCAAGTCCCTCCGAAAACACATTCTCCTCTGATACGACATCAGGCAGCAGAAGGCAGGCTCCCTCCCGGGTTGAGTCGGTGTGAAATTAAATAGTAAATCATCTCTCAGCAAAAGACATAAGAGTTATGTGTGAGTCAAGGGCAACAGTTCTGGGCTGTTTAATAGGAGATGAAGAGGACTTTATGAAGGAGATAAATAACAGCTTAACAAACTGCCTCTGTGTGGTTCCCCTCTGAGATTGGCCTCAGTGACCTGAAGGATCAGCAGAATGAAAGAGAGCCAAAAATCTGTATTCTTCAGAAGACATGAAAAAATAATGTGCAGTGAACTGGTGGAAAGATATTCAGAATGGGACCTGCTGGGAAGTGGATGCCAGTGATGAACTGTGGGGGTGAGGGTGGCATCCCGAGTGGCAGTGATTAAATATCTAAACAAATGTCTTAAGTTGGCATACTGGTTCGTAACCTGGGTTCGATCAAACCCCAGGCATTTGGTTAATCAGTCTCAGTCTCTTCTGTTCTAAGTAAGTAAGCTTTATTTATATAGCGCTTTTCACAGACTGAAGTCGCAAAGTGCTTTACAAAAACAGGACAGCCTCATGTAAAGCAATATAAAATACAATGCCATAAAACAGAAACATATGTGTATACTGTATATAGACACACATATACAATACTTGTATATGCAGCATAAATATAAGAGCAGTGTGAGGCGAAAAACCAACAGTGTCAAATATAGTAAGATATAGTAAAATACAATAAACGTCTATTAGTACTGATTAAAAAAGAACGTTTTAAAATGTTTTTTAAAAGTCTCGATTTGTCCCCTCACGTTTTATAACACATCCGAGGGACCACCAGCAGGTTCTGGCTTGCAGGCCTCAGGCCCCGTGCAGCTGGATTAAGCCAATAATATAACATGGAGCCTGTCCATGCAGAACTCTGAAAGTCAAGACCAGGATTTAAAGGTTTATTCTAAAAGCAACAGGGAACCAATACAGTGACTTCAAGATTGCCGTGATATGGGCTCTCCAGTTGGTGCGGGTCAAGAGCCTCGCTGCAGAGTTTTTGCGTGTATTGTAGCCTGGTCAGTTCCTTCTTCTTGAGGCATGTGATCAGGCTTTTGTATTTCAGTATTCCATTTATGAATAACAGGCTTTGAGTGCCACACAACTTCACACTCGAAGGGAATAGGAGCAACAGAACATGGTCAAAAGCAAAATAAGCATGACATAAAAAGTTGCTTTTTAAAATCCAGTATTTAAATGAACATCTGATCAATTTAGTCAGCTGTTTGTATAAGAGCAGCACCCAGTGAGGATTGAGTTACCACACTAGTCCTGGCTAATCCACTAATATTGTAAGGCCAAGCGTGCTCATGTTTTTTGAGGGGTGTCTTTCTCATCTTGTGCAAGAATATCAGGAAAAGCAAAGCTGCTATTATTACTACTACTTTGTCTTTTAAAATAGCAGGTCTCAGTCTGAGTCTTCTCATGCAAGGATAATGCTTTCTCTGTCTCTAGTAAAAGTACTTAACTTCCTACAAGCAGACATTGAGATTTTTTTTTAAGTATGTCAGCTGCAGTACAAAGAAAAAGCTGCATCCCTGTATGGTTAAGATATTATTACAGAGGATATAAACGAAAGCTGCTATAAGATAAACTGTCTAGCACCAGATAAAAAGTTGCCCGTATTTTATAACTTGTCCTTTAACTTTGAGTGGCAAATACTCCCTTAAGCTTTTTACATTTTTATCTGCTCTTCATTTCTAGGAAAAAAAGATTGTTTCCTGTTAAGATCCTATAAAAGCTTTTACGTCCCACATTGTTCATAAAAAACGGAATGATGCACGGCTCCTTGCACCGTGCCTGACATTGTGGCCCGTGAGAGACAATGTTATGGTTCATTGGGGCTTCTTTTTGTAAGGTGATTTCAACTGCTTGCTATACATAGTTTATGTCCTCTTGTCTTTAAAAGTGACCTCTACCAGCTTCAATACACTCTGATGTGTCTCAATCAAGCCGTATTGTGAAAATGCACCCGTATGGTGCACGTAGACCAGCAATCTGCATGTCATGCACATGATCCATTGCCGTGATTCGGCGGCAGACACACAAGCATGGCTGCCTAAACGCGCACACCTCCTTGCTCTTCCAAGGTTCATTTGTCAAGATGACAGCTGGACCCTCATTGAGGTGGAGTTTGCCAAGCACAATCCTATGCAAGCCTTCTTGAGTGGGGGCCAGAACATCCCTCGGAAACATTTGGACCCGCCAAGAAGAGAGTGTATATACAGTGTGTGTGTGGAGGGGAGGGTTAGCAGGTTGGGCCTTAGAGAGAGCATGTGTGCATGTGTTAATGAGAGAAAGCAATGAAGTGCTGCGTCTTTTCAGTTTGGCAGGGAGCAGCCACGTTTTGTCAAGCGTCCAGTCAACATCAAGCGCATCCTCTGCTTTACAATAACACCTTTGCCCCCTCGCATTCTGCTTTTACACGTATGCCCTTGGATGTCCGTTTACTTTGTGATGCCCAAGAATTTTGTTTGGCTACCCAAATTATTTTTAAGGCCATATGATCGGCCCAGATGTGCAGTCCAACCTCCCCTTGCTTAACTTTTTCATGCAAGTTTCCAAAAGAGCCCACCCCTGCCTTAACTCTTAAAGGTCTCATATTATTCAACTTTTCAACATACTAAAATAGTTCTCAAATGTGTAAAAGACTGTCTGTGAAATGCATTCATCAAAATTGACTTTGGATCTAATATTTGTGCTATCCCTAAATCAACCAAAAAAACGCCCTGTTCAAAACAACCTGTTTTAGGGGTATGTCACTTGTATGTAAATAGCTGCACCAGGCCACGCCTAGGCCATACCCTTCTCTCTCAAAGGGGCAGTGATTTCGGTCATGGTAGCCATGTGCTAATGTTGTGAATGGAAACGACTGGCCATGGGAGTAGAAGAAAAGAAAAATACAGACATGTCGTGGCAGTAGTAAGGAGCGTATACGACTGACTGGAAACACGTCTTTATTTCTCGACTGCCAACAACAGAATGGCGAATATTGCGCCAACAAACATTTATATGAAACACACCCCCTGCTGTATGCCTACTGGGTGAGAGGCATGGTCCTAAAGTCCACCACACAGCCCCCCGAACACCCAGAAGAGCACTCAAAAGGAAAACCTCACAGGGGGCTTCACCAGCCTGCCACATCGACTACGCAGCCCATCTCCCGGTGGAGCAGGTGAAACCTGTTGAGCAGGGGGGGCAGGCGAAAAAGGAGCAGGAGAACACTCAACATCATCATGCGGAAACGAGGCTGGGGGATTCGGAGGACGACCACGGCGAGGGACCCGAGCTGGCAACGGCACATCGCCTACAACCAAATGAGCTGGTTTGAGCCTATCCAACGAAACAGACTCCCTACGCCCACCCATATCAAGCACAAAATATTTAACCCCATGCTCAAGCACCCGAAACGGGCCGTCATACGGTGGCATGAGGGCCGACCGGTGGGCATCGTGGCGCACAAAAACAAAACGGGCAGACATAAGTGTACAAAAACCTTAGGAACACAGTGGTGAACCGGCGCCGGAGTCAGGGGCATCCCCGACAGAAAGGGCCGCGCGTCGGGACCTTCGGGCAGAAATTCACCCGGGACGCGAAGAGGCTGGCCGAACACCAACTCGGCCGGGGTGGCGTTAAGATCCTCTTTTGGAGCCGAACGCAACCCGAGCAAAACCCAAGGAAGACGATCGACCCAGTTACCGTCGGAAAAATCAACCCCAAGCTGGACTGGACATACAATTGCGCGCGATAAACAATCAGCCACAGGGTTACACTTACCGGCCACATGTCGAACGTCTGTCGTGAATTCGGAAATGGCCGCCAAGTGGCGCTGCTGGCGGGCCGACCACGGTTCAGTAACCTTTGACATCGCAAACGTAAACGGCCTATGATCCACATAAGCCGTGAAACGGCGCCCTTCAAGAAGGAAACGAAAATGTCGCGTCGCGAGATACAGCGCCAGCAACTCCCTGTCGAAAACGCTATACTTGCGTTCATTATCCCGCAACTTACGACTAAAAAACGCAAGGATCTGCCACACATTCGCCACGAGTTGCTCAACCACTCCCCCTACAGCTATATCGGACGCATCTGTAATCAAGGCCACCTGCGCAGTGGAGATCGGATGGACGAGGAGGGCGTCCTTAGCTTGCTGAAACGCCTGTGCCCGTTGCGTAGACCACTCGAGGGGGTCTTTAGCCTTCTTGTTCCTTAAGGCACTGTAAAGAGGCTGCAGGAGGTGGGCTGCACGCGGAAGGAAGCGGTTGTAAAAATTAACCATGCCCAAGAACTCCTGCAGCGCCTTAACCGAGGCTGGGCGGGGGAAATCACTTTCTGTACCTTGGCAGGTAAGGGAACTGCACCCTGCGCCGATATACAGTGGCCCAAAAAATCAATCTCAGTAAGACCGAATTGACACTTTGCCGGATTGACGATTAGGCCATGTGAATCGAGGCGCTTGAAAACCTGCGTTATGTGCGACAGATGTACCTCCGGTGAAGGACTGGCCACTAAAATGTCATCAAGATAAACGAACACAAAGTCGAGGTCGCGTAAAACACAGTCCATCAATCTTTGGAAAGTCTGTGCTGCCCCTTTCAGGCCAAAAGGCATGCGCAGGAATTCTAAAAGCCCAAACGGGGTTATCACTGCCGTTTTGGGCACGTCTACCGGCTGCACAGGCACCTGGTGATAGCCACGGACCAAATCCACTTTAGAAAAAATTGTGGTGCCAGCCAGACGCGCGGAAAAATCTTGACTGTGTGGAATGGGGTAACGGTCATGCGTAGTAACACTGTTTAGCCGACGAAAATCACTGCCAGGAACCATCGCTTTTAGGCACCATGTGTAAGGGTGAAGCCCACGGGCTGTTAGAATGCCTCACAATCCCCAAACGCTCCATTGTAGCAAACTCCTCCCTCGCAATTGCCAATTTGGCCGCGTCAAGTTGGCGCGCGTGGGCAAAAACTGGCGGGCCAACGGTGGGGATGAAATGCTCCACCCCGTGCTTAGTATCGGCGGTGGAAAAGGCGGGAGTCGTCAACGACGGAAAATCAGACAGCAAACGCTGATAAACATCGCCCGATGCCCAAAAATTTGCGTATGCTAATGGTCCGAGTCCCCCAGCCTCACATGGGAAAGTGGCGAAAGAAACAGCGTCAATCAAACGGCGGTTAGCAACATCAACAAGCAGTCCATTTGCACACAGAAAATCCGCGCCAATAATTGGAACCGTGATTGAAGCAACAATAAAGTTCCACTGAAAATCACGTCCATGGAAGCACACAGTCACCAGCCTGGAACCAAAGCTGATAACGGGTGAGCCGTTAGCTGCACACAGGTACGGTCCGCTGCTACTGGCCGCCTTGTCCGCGGCGGTGAGTGTGAGCAGGCTAACTTGCGACCCGCAGTCCACCAGGAAACGTCTGCCTGATGATGAGTCTGTGATGAAGAGCAGCTCGCTTTCATTGCCGGCGCCCACAGCCGCTATGGAACGCCGGCGTTGGAGTTTTCCGGAGCTTCGAAGGTGCAGGGGGGAACACAACGCCTAGCCTTGATGCCAAACCGCTGGTGGAGAAACAGAGAGCCTTATTGCGCCGCTTCCGTGTCACCACTCCGGCCACCACCGTCAGGCCCGCGTCCGGCGTCGCCTCCAGGAGGTGATCGGCTGCCACACTTTGCACGGCGAATCGTCTCGTAGCCAGCAACGCTTGATCCGCTTCTTTGGTCATTCTTTGGTTGGATTGTAGACATAATATGGGACCTTTAAGATGCTTACATTCTGCACTTGTTTTTTGTGGTGCCCACAGAGGAGTGTAATGCAGGAATGACCACAGCACGGCGCAAATGTGCAAATGTTTAACACTAGTTGCTAAACTACTGGACAGGAAGTAGGCTGGTGCCTTTTTTTTCTGGTACATTCAAAGAAATGAAGATCAGAGGATGTAGTACAATGTCCTCTGTCCCAGAGCTCAGTCCAGGGGTCGGACACGGCAAAACTGTTTTGTCCATTTTATCTATGCTGCTTTCAATGTACGACATCACCAAAATGTCTTGCTGTTGTCACTGTGAAACCACTCCGCCAGCATCTCTCCTGCTGGATGATGGCAAAGCGCTACAGCACCACAACCAATGAATGGGTCGTCTAGTCCATGGCACACTGCTGTATTGAATGCAGTGTGAAAAGGCCTACATCTGCTTACTAGGGGGGTACGTCTCTTCACAAAAGATGATTCGATAGGGTTTTCAATATGGGGTGTGCGAAACTATTCAAGGGCGGTTTGTTTTGAAAGTAGAATGGTTCAATATGGTTCGACTCAGTGATATTACGATTTGATTGATTCAGTAGGCTATGATTCAATGTCTTATTTGTTGTCATTTTATATACATTAGAAGTAATTTGTAGGCACTGTTTATTTCACATTTCAATGTAAAATATGTCTCTCTAATAACAATTTGATACTTATTTGACACAGCTTCTCATTCAATAAATTTGCTTTATTTTCACTGAAGGCATCAAAACTATGACGACAAGTATGACAGCTAACGAACACATGTGGAGTTATGTACTTAACAAAAATAAGTGAAAATTATTTACATAAATAAATAGCCACCATTTTTTCTGATTACTTTTTTGCACATTTTTGGTATTCTCTTGATGAGCTTCAAAAGGTAGTCACCTGAAAGAGTTTTCCCAACAGCCTTTAAGGAGTTCCCAGAGGTAAAAATGCCAAAAGTAATATCTGTATACCTGTATGTATACCTTTTTTTGTTAGGTACATAACTCCACATCAGTTCATACATAGTTTTGATGCCTTCAGTGAGAATTCACAAAGTAAACTGTGAAGGGAATAAAGCAAATGCATTGAATAAGAAAGTGTATCTAAACTTTTATACAGTATATATATATATATATATATATATATAGTGTGGAGTCCATGTGAATGTGGCGTTGACAGTAGCTTCCATCTACCCTTGAAGTCCCTGACGCTCTTTACTCTAATTACCCAGATTGGGTTTGCTGGGAAGGAAGCGTGAGTACCAAGGGGTCCTTGATTCTGTCCTTGTCCAAGCCTCTGGGAGCAACTTGGGAAGTTATTCATACATCCATCACATTCCCCATTTCACAATTTAATCAATCCCCTAATGAAAAAGTGGAACAGACAGAGGATAGAAAGCCCTCACACTCCAACCCTGAAAAGCCACAACAGCATCAGGGTGGTGCTACTCTTTGTCTGCCACTACAATTGCCGCCTTATTTTGATTTTCTGTGCCTGGGAGAAGGGAGAGTCATTACATTGTTACCTCCGGGGAGAATAGCACCTCTAATTCGCCATAAGCCTGCACTATTAAAGACCAGACGTCTTTCATGCAGCAATAACTGCAAAAGTCATCAACTGCTTAATTTCCATGTCTCCATGTTATTCTGACTAATGTGAAAGATGGTCTTTTAAAATAGTCCCATGCATCACCTGAGGCTATTATTCGACTGACACAAAAGCACATTGAGCGTACTCTCTTATCCAAGTGACTCACTAAATCGCAAAGCATCTTTATTATTCTCTCTTTTTATTCTCCGTAAATGCTAAAAAGTATTGTTCCGAAGAAAGCAAAGCAGTGAGATAATTAAAATCCTTGTCTGCAGTTACCATTTGTAAATTTATGTTCACCAAGGCACTAAAGTAAAAATGTGATGACGAAGACGTTGAATTTGGATTTTTGTGTTTCAGCACAAGCAGCAACAATCTTTCCATTAAGAATAGCAATAAATGTGAATAGATAAATAGTAGGGATGTAAAACTGATTTGAATCAGAAAATCTGTTTGGATTTAAAAGATGTCAGTGCATTACATCGAATCGCATTGTATCGTTCTATATATTGGTGGTTAAATTGTATTGCACCCCATGTATCGAGATACTGTACATATCGTTTTTTTGTTTTTTTTATAGGAGAGATGCGCACTCCTGATAAATAGTAATAGATAATAGAGAAAATAAATAGGAAAACTATGACAATCATTAACCACTGTGGAATTAAAGAAAAAATGTATGTATTTTTTGTGTATGTCCACTATTTTTGACAACTATATTGAGTCAGGAACATTTATTGGACTGCGTCACGAATAGTTGGGCTGCATCTGCACTCCAAATTCATGCAGCTGCAATGACTACGGATGTCATGTGTACTCCTCATTTAGTCTGTAGGTCCACTGAAAATATAGTGGACATCAATACACACAGCATATAAAATCTGTCAAATGATGCGTGTATGCTGTATAAAGAAAAAAAACATTCTTGTGAAGGGTTTAATTCAGAGCTTATCAGCCCTTCTCTGACAAGTTGTCCAGTATCAGCAATATATTTCATGTGTCTGTCAGGCTTTAAACATCCCATTAGGGCAAAATATTCATCTGTTTGTTCCTGTTCGGGTGCACATTTTGTAGTATGTTCCACAGTGTTGAGTTTCAGAGCTGTGAGAGGTCTGGCTTTCAGCTGTGTATGGTTTTGCTGTCTGCAAGTGACAGATAGTCTCAACTGTGCACTGCTGTCATTCTATGAAACTAAAGTGTAGTGTCACAGCAGCCAACTGGGCTAGTCATGACAATTTTGTGGTCATGTGTTTGCTTTTACTTGTTGTCTTTATTCCTCAGCCTAATGTAAAGCAGAAGTCATTTATTGTGTCTATATATGTACTATATGTATGTATGTTCTGTTTTCGTGATCTTGCTTAGTGTCATACTTTCAGAAAAGCAAAATATGAGAAAAACCTCTCTGTGCATTTCACTTCAAATTTTTGTCATGTCTTGCTTGTGGAATCAATGCCATCTTATGTAATGAGGCAGGTAATTTACAGTAAATAAATACAATCAATCATCATCAAATTCATTTTCAAAACAGCCCACATGAGAAAGTGGAACGATTGTTGAGTGTCACGCCAACATGCTAACCTCTCCATATTCATTCAGTCTATTTACAAACCCCAATTCCAATGAAGTTGGCACATTGTGTACAATGTAAGTAGAAACAGAATATAATGACATGAAAATCCTTTTCAACATGTATTCAATTGAATAAACTACTACTACTGCTACTACTTTGCATTTCATAATGTGCCACATATTTTCAATGCAGGGCTGTCCACTGGCTACAATATTAGAAGAACGCTCATGTGTTTATTTCTTGCTTGTACCCTGTTTTTCATGCTGAGTCTGGCGTAGTAACTTCTGCCTTGATTTGCCCAACACAGGAAAAAAAAACTCTTAAGAGCTCCTGAAGCTGCAGACAAGTTGTCATCAATGAAGGCAAAAGCTTTGATCTGTTAACAATTAGGTCATTTAGACAGCATCTGCTGCCTGATGCTTATTGACAGCAGTCGCGACTCCCTCTGTTAATGTCTCACTTTTAATCCCAGTACAAAAAAATAAACCAAATTTACTTTGATTAATGTTAGTATTTGAGAATTTATTAGCCATGTAATGTTAGATTGTGGTTGTTTCAATGTGTGAAATGAACACCCACTGTGGCTTTGGGGTGACAAGTTAGTTGACAACATGCCTATGATGGAGTATAATAATAATTGAATGAGGGCAACTTTCCCACAGAAAAGTTGAGTTGAGTTGAATTGAAATGGTTGTCCCGCTTGCTGCAATTACCAGCGAGAAATTGAGGAGACTGATAAGATGCTCCCGCAGCTCGCTGATTAACTTTCTTTGACATGTATTATTTGAACGCAGTGGCGCCAAAAGGTCAGTGGATGCACGGGGCGACTAAAAGATTTTGACTCTCTATCAAAAAAAAGGAGGAGGGGGGGAACGGAATATGTTTCCAAACTTTATGCCCAATGATCCCAGCCAGTTGTCCGTTCAGAATATCCCATCATTTAAGATCGGTGAAAACTCGTGCAGCCACCAAATTCATCTGACCTATTGAATGGTGAGGATGTCTGCAAATCCTGGATTGTGGAGTTTTCCTGAGACATGTAAATTTCATTGTGAACCATTTGGAATATATTTCACTCTTCAAATGTGAAGCATTGCTTGCATATGGATGCGGAAGTTATAGTGATCGTCCCCAGTGACGTGTGTGCAGTACATGTAACGGGCTACTTTGAAGGAGAATGCGTTTTTTTGTATTTAGTTTTAATGAAATACAATAAAAAAATTAATAAGAGTAATGTGCTCATGACAGACTGCTTATTTGGGCCCATTACTGTAGTAATTACTGTAGTACTGTAATCAAGTGAGCACCTGTTGTTTAAACGTTGCCAAGCAACGGACGCAGGAGTGCACTTGTGTGGATTTCACGACCGGCATATATCAAATAAAACAAATGTTTAAAAATTTAAGTTGCTTGGCGTGACACGGCCGTCACCAGCGGAGCACGGAAGCAGTAAATTTAATCAAAACGTGCAATATGATGTTTGACCTTCAAGAGGCGCTAGTTCTTAGTACAGCCTCCTGAGCGCGCAAGGGGAAAGATGCTTAAGTTTCGGGAATATGCACACCGCTAGATTTAACGTGGGATTTACTCATTTAAATATCACTCCACCCACGAGTGCGTGCATTTTATAAAGGTGCGTAATAGACACAATTACTGTATAGTAGAATCTGCGCTGCCAAAAAAGTGCACAGCAGCACGCCATTTAAGAATTTTGCTCCAGGTAGAAAATGTTCCTTATTGAACAATTTGTCGCCCCCTGGTTTATTGAAAGAAAAATACAAATGGCTGTGCATCTGTCCAAGTTTTTTCCCCCTACTGTATAATCCCGCTCCCGTCTGCTCCCGTGAGTTTTTTATCCTGTACCGTCCCAATCCCGTGATTATAGTTAAAGTTGAATCCCATCCTGCAGGATTCCGAAAACAGTGTCAACATCTACTGCTCTAATAAATCTCACTCTCACTTCCATGTGTAATTTTCACCACTATTAATGGATTAGAAACAATTTTGGGGGGATCACAATATTCTAAATTGGCTTTCCTAACTAATTTAAATGTAGTTATTTGTTCAAAATAACAATGGAAAATATATAATACAATCAAGGCACACTTCCTTATAAATTTGCTTGTAGCTTTGCTTTTCCCTATAGTAAGGATGACTGCCTCCAAAGGTTTCTCCAAGCAATCCATAAGCTTTTTTGCACAAATCTATATTAGTTTTACCCAAGTTTTTAATTGCAATTTGTAAATGTCTTGAGTGTGTGCCTGATTTATTTCACATGTGGCAGTCTTCCGTTTTTCCCAAGCCAACTCTGCCGGCTAATTCAAACATTAAAATGTTACCATATTTTCCCTTAAATAATGCGCTCCCTTATATAATACTTCTCACCCCCCCCCCCAAATAAAAATAAAAGCATTTAAAAAGTTTTTGTTTTCTCTACCTGTACTTGTGTATAATAGGGTCTCCTGATTTGCTGATATACTGTAATTTATTATCATAGTGAATAATATGAATGAAGATTCAAAACATACCAATGTAGTGCAACAGCTTTTAAATCCAGGTTAAAAACTATGCGATTTCCAAAATCTAGATGTACTGTGTATGCTCTTTCCTCTTTCAATAATTTTAGTACGCTATTTGTTATTTCTTTATTTTACTTTAAAATGTGTTAAATCAATTTTCTTTGTAACTGCTTTTAAATATTGTAACCTACCTTTTTTTTCTTCTTCTGAGAGAGAGAGCTCAGTATTGTTCATTCGGTTTGAACCGATTGAACATGTCATGACATTGTAGCCTATTTTTAATTACAGTATATGAATCATATTGAATTACCTTGTGAATGAAAAGCTTTATACAAACAAAGCTTTCCAGAGCTTCAGACTGCCCCTAAATGGTGGCCTTTTGCCCTTAAAGTTTGAAACAACTTGTGCCAGTGCAACTTTAAAAATATACTGTATATATATTTTTAAATACTTTATTTTAAATATGTTTTTGTTTTGTTTGTCAAATGTTTGATCCACACTTCAGCCCATTTGTCAGTAACATAGTGAAAATGTGTGAGGTGAATATTTAATTTGCAGTGTGCATCCCTAAATCTTGTGGCCAAAAATTTCAGGTTAAGGCCCACTGTGCTTCTAGTAAAAAAAAAAGAAAAAAAGTTAGTTTCGAGCCATGCACTGCATTGCCTACAGATACAGGTATGCTGAACTAAAATACTGGCATTTACCAACCATGTAGTAGGTAGACAGTGTTATAACACCATTGAGTGTCCGTTAAAAAATAGTTCCACTTAGTTACGAAAAGTCCACATACTGTATATTTTAACATAAATTAAACACCCTTCCATAGTAACTTTACAAGGAGCAACAATTGCTACGTTAGTTGAATCTACAATATGCAAAATAGCCAACAACATGGCTAATGTGGCTAACTGACGCACAACAACATACAGACTAACTGCAGGCTACGAGCACGACTTACTTTTAATCATAAAACCAGTGCTGAGAGAGAAAAAAGGTAAATAATAAGGAGATTTAAGGCAACTAAACTTTAAGCAACCTCACAGAAAACATGAAATGACATTATATTTTTTTGTCAACACTTGTACAATACAGAGGGAAATTTTGGATCTTTTTTCCCCAGTTTATTACGTGGAATACACAAAACACTAAAATGTAGAGAAAGCATTGTGTGAATATAAAGTGGAAGTTATACCACGAAACGGAGCAGAAGCTGGGGCAATTTAACTACTTTTAAAAACACTTTTATATTAACTCTACACTTTACTCTGCACGGGATAGGGATTGGCTGGCCCCGCCCACAAATAGAGAAAACCCATGATTGATGCAATTGAAATGCATAGGGAAAAGAATCTTCAAAAAAACGCTGATAAACATTGAAAATACACGTAATGTCTAATTTTGTGATCAATGACATCATTGATCAATCAGGCAAATTAAGAGCTGATTACCTTTTGCATAAAATGCTAAATTTTGTCTGATCCCGATCCAACTGATCAGATCGGTGTAAAGTCTCCTTATAGGCATTCATGTGATCATGTGAAAGATCATAGCCGGGAATAAGTGTGAGGAGCGTGTGCAATCCCAAAGAGAAGCGCTTGTAGCAAGAGTAAAATCAAAAGGAACTGGCAAAACCCCCAAAGGAATTCATCAGTGCTATCACTTCCTATCTGGGGAGGATTTATTCAGCACTGCCAAAGCTAACGGACTGAAGTCATTTCATTTTTCATGCATGCTGTCTGTCCTCACAGCCACCTGAAGCAAAGCAAGTGAATGTGATGAAAGAGCACAACATAGGGGAGAGATCAGACGAAATGGGCGGAGGACCACTGAGCCAGAGTAAAGAGTTGCATAGGAGGGCGGGCAGAGAAGTGTCGAGACAAGGCGAGGGGAGGAGAGACAGACTGCTATAAATGCATGGATGTGTAATGATTGCTTTTATCTTCAAATGGGACCCAATGGGATGTTGGAGCTGCCCCTTTGACCTATCCTTTGTCTCCTGTGAAGTGAATTACTCTTGTAGATGAATTAAGGATCTGACTACCAATCAATCTGTCTACAGTAATTGAAGAGGATGCACATTCCAGCTTTAAACTTCTACTAGTCTGTTGTGCATTGATTATCAAGTCTGCAGAAATCCTCCAAAGAAAACTCCCCATACACACCTGCACAATTAACACTGACAGGATGTTGTGACAGCTCCTTATCATGTTCTTCTGCTTGGAGCTGATGCTTCACCTTTGCTTGATCAGAGAAACAACTCCTGTTGAGGCAGCAGGATGAGGAGGTGATAGGCAGTGTCTGTGATGGTGACAGTTTTTTTTTTTTTTGCACCAGTGCAGCGAGGCAGGATGACACCTGTCTTGTATGGGACATCCTTCCCATCGCCTTATTAGTTGTTCTGGCTCCTTTTGGGCAGCACCATTCTTGGTGTGTCAGACAAAGAGGCTAAATTGGTTCTCTCAAGCGATGAAAGACAAATTCAACTTCAACTTTTCCGCTGAAGTACAAGTTATTGATTTGAATAAAGGGCTTACCGTTTTTTTTTTTTTACTTGTGTGACCACACGCCCACTGCACTTTCCTACATGTAACAATATTCCTAAGTACTATTCTATACTAAGGATGCAACGATATCCAAACATCACAATAGGATATTATCACAATATGAAGTTCATGATACAATAAATATCATGATATTGTGGGGTTGGCAATTTGCGATATTAGAAAAGGTCACAATATTGTAAAAAAAAAAAAAAAGAAGAAAAAAAGAGCTCATAATAAAAAGAGCAAAATGTTGTTTTTTGTACATAACAGCAATGCATACAAACCACCTACAAACTCTAATAACACTTAATAATGAGGCACTTACTTGCTAATGGACACGCACACTGAGTTCCTCCACACATTGACTCGGTTCACAAGCATATTACATTACCCTTCGTCTGACCATTAGCGTGGATTTTATTACATAGAAGCGCCAAAACATTCCTTATGAAAATTAAACTGCACTAAAAAAAAAAATAGCCACCAGAGGGTGCTAGAACTGTACAAATAGAAATCAACCCGACTTTTTTTAACAGATGTGCTGCTTTTAACATTGTGACATGACGACAACGATATTGTGGCAGTTTTAATATTGCAATATCACGATATTGCCATTATTGTTACATCCCTATTCTATACTTTATCCTATATTAACATGCGGACTCTGTATCGGTCCGTTGTGGTGAAGAAGAAGCGAAGTCGAAAGACAAAGCTCTTGATTTACCGTCGATCTGCGTTCCTACCCTCACCTATGGTCACAAGATGTGGGTCGCGACCGAAAGAACAAGATCCCGGATACAAGCGGCCGAAATGAGATTCCTCCGCAGGGTGTCCGGGAAGAGATAGGGTGAGAAGTCATCCGGAAGGGACTCAGAGTTGAGGCGCTGCTCCTCCGCATTGAGAGGAACCAGGTGGCTCAGCCATCTGGTTCGGATGTCTACTGGATGCCTCCCTGGAGAGGTGTTCCGGGCATGTCCCACCGGCTGGAGGCCCCGGGGACGACCCAGGACACGCTAGAGAGACTATGTCTCTCAGCTGGCCTGGGAACGCCTTGGAATCCCGAAGTCTGGGCTTCCCTGCTAAAGCTGCTGCCCCCGCGACCCGACCCCGGATAAGCGCTAGATGATGGATGGATGAATGGATGGATGGATGGATGGATGTCTACACAAACATCAACATAGTCACACTTATTATTTCCCTGTTCACAACTGTCCACTCAGTATTTAATATTCACATGCACTTGGTATTTGCATTTTCACACGGTGATTTGGTAGGCTTTGGTTTAATGGTGGCATTGGGTCAATGTTAGGGATTCAGTTGCGAAGAAGTGTTTTGTGTGGTAGGCTACAGAGAATGTTAATAGAATTTTTTTAGATTTCGAATGTGTGCTGACAATATGTGCCCACATACAGTACAAGCCCAAGTGTATGACATATTGGCTAATGCTCGGTGGCTGTTATGTTCAGAATCATTAATGGGCAGCGATGGGATGCTTTGGTGCTTTAGACTCTTCATTGAAAAGCCCCCTAACTGGGTTCCAATTACTCAGCACTTATGCTACTCACAGGCCTGGCCTGGCCTGACACTCAGCATACTTATTAGCTACCGATCTGGTAAGAACAACTCAACCAAAATGAAGAATTATTACGCTAAATGCCCCTTCCAGCCGCCTCTGGTCCTAAGTCAGGGTAAGAATTGGTAAGTGGCGTCAAGAAGGGCATCCGGTGTAAAAACTGTGCCAAAAACAACATCGGAGTGATTGACTCCCATGTGGTGACAAACTGACAAAGAAAAGCCGAAAGTCATCTCTTTCTTTATTATTATTTTTTTTCTTTATTATTTCTATTTATTGTTATAAGAAAGATTATAATAGTTTTGGATTTGTCATTCTAGGTAGTTTTTATTTAGTTTTGACTTTGTTGTTGTTTTATTCAGTTAGTTTTAATGAGTTTTCAGAGCAGGTTTGTTCATTTCTATTAGTAATTTTTTTAAGCTACATTTTAACTACTTTTATTATAAGTTTTTTTTCTAAATATATGGAATATTTGTCAAGTGCAAAATAAAAAAAAGCTCACTAAGTTAAGCAATAAAGTCTCTCAAACAACTGTTTGACCTTCGTTCTTTGTATACAAACGTACAGCAATACCAAAATAAATATATTTAAAATGATCCCCAAAAGCTCGTGTGATGTTTTTTTTTTTCATTTATTTGAGTAACATCAGGTTAAGAAGAAACAAAACATTTACAACAAAAGTTATATAACGGTGGTACACAAAAGGAGCAGGTAGAAAAAAAAGAAAGAAAACAAATGCAATTTTTGCTGTAATTATAGTTAGTTTATAAACGTAAGATGCAGTCTGTTAGTTTTCCTTTAGTTAGTTTCCGTTACTTAACTATAATAACTGGGTCTCCTCTTTTGCACAGTAAGGTATATGAGATATATATTTTTGTCCGTCATGTGTTTAGTATGTACATCCTGTCATTTCACCATATAACTATTACTTACTTTTCATAAGTTTTACATTTCCTTGTCTAATTATTATTTTTGCTCACCACCATTCCCAGTACCACAATACTTTGATGATTAAATTAAACAATAAATATATGTTGATTTCTTCTGTTTCTCCTCAAAGTGTTGAATTAATTGAGGAACTGATCCCTGCAGCAGCACTAATGGAGTCCTTGAACATTCGATAACTTGAAATGCCAGTTGGTGATAAATGTGTGTGCACGTCAACATAACAGTGCGTGCCCTCTGTGCCTTTTTTTTTCTTCCTGCGAGCGCTTCCTGTGGATAATATGCAATATCAGCTTGCCAAGATCACAGTGCAAGGACAGAATTATTAAACTTAGAGGCAGTAGATCACAAGCTTGCCTTTGAATAATAAAAAAAATATTGTGCATATAGCACCAAAATAAGTGGTGTATCATTATTTTTACTTACGTTATTAATTGTGTATTATTCTGTTTGCTTGTGGTGCCACAGATTCGTTCAGACCAGGATCAGGACATCTCTATCCGATACAGCATTACTGGGGTAGGAGCAGATCAGCCGCCGAATGAGGTATTCAACATCGACCCTGTGATTGGCAAGATGTTTGTCACCAAACCTTTGGATAGAGAACATCGATCATCCTACCATGTGAGTTTACATAAACACACAACACACAGCAGTTTTTATGTGCCAGTCATCAAAATGATCATTCTTTCCTTCTACCCAAGCTCAAATTTAATCATATCATTCTTCCTAGATCAGTGGTTCGTATAGCCTTGTTGGGGGTACTGATTCCCACCAGTTTCCTATGCACATTCACTTAACCCCTCTTTATTGAAAACTATGGGTTTTTTGTTGTTGTTGTTTTTTTAATTCTAGACATAAGTATAGGGTTTACTAGTGAACAAAATAAACAGGGAGATTAGCCTTTTCATTGAAACTGGCTCTCTTCCACTTGAATTCAGCAAGCGTTGTGTTCTTGTATTCCTCAACAGCAAGCATCTTAAAGAAGTGCTCCTTTAGATTACTAGTTGTGCTCAACTTGGCATTACAAATCATGCAGTTAGGACGCTGACTCCCATCACTCAACTGAACTCTATATTTATAGTGCACTTTAAAACAACCACTGCTGTTTTCTTAAGATGGAACCCAGGTACAATGAAAACAGCGGAGGCACAAGAATTGAACACCACGAAACACCATCAATGCCATTCGTTATACATGTGAATCCATATTGCACATATTTGTCCGATCATTTTTTTTTTTTGCTCGACATAGTATGAATGGATTACAACACTCAAGAAATCACACGATGTATCATCACAACAGTCACAAATCGACTACGTAGCGCCCCTAATTACCTGCAGCGCAGATAGGCAAAGCAAGGTCGCGCAATCACCTACAGCCAAATGAGGCATATCATCACAAATTATTTGAGTTGGGTTTGTGTCTTAACCTCAGCCAAACCCCAGAGACTGATTCAGTAAACCCCTGGGGTTGAATGAACCCAGGTTAAGAACCACTATCTGGAATGGTGTATTTCCCATCTGTCGATGTCCAAGTTGCTCTCCTCTTACCAGTCTCTTGTATGTAAATCGAATCAATTTATAGACTCGTAAACCAAGCAGCCCTGACCTATTTAATTAGAGATGAGCAGGATTATTCCCAAAAGAAGCTCCAATCAATGAGCTGATTTGCTGAGGCAGAGACTCACGAACAGCTGCTTAGTTCAACTCCCTATTGGTTGTTGAGAAAGTAGTTATGAAATACGATTGTGTGGTGAGACATAATAAAGAACTGTTTATTTCTCTTGTGGTGAGTGTTGATATCTTACAAGTTGCTGTAAGTGCTACTGGAAGCTACATGTGATTGATATGATCAGAAAAACTCAAACTCAATGATTTGAGTTTGTTTAGACTTCTTTAACTAAATTCCACTTCAAAAAACGTAACAAAGCAATTATCTTGTGTATTTATTTGAAAAGCAGTTTAACCTTTGCTATAATATACATTCTCAAGAAATTCCTTGGAAATCTTGCAGTTATCTCTGTCACAATGTCTCTAAATACAAGACACGGGCTGCTATGCTTTTTCTCCTCATGTACTTCATGATAATAACTATAATGTGAATCCAGAATTACATTTTTCCCTCTTTAAGCATAACTGTAATCTCCAACTCTCACTGCTATTGAATTAAGGGTGCGCCCGCGTGTGGGATGGCGGGAGGAGAGTGGGCAGAGATAAAGGACCTGGCTCTCAGCCGCCGAGATGGGATGGCAGTGCACGGATATTGGGTGCAGGACAGATCAGACAATGTAGTGAAGAAAGTAAAGTTAAATTAACCTCCAGGAGACCTGGAGATGCAATTTCAGTGGAGGTGGAGAATGGAAGCAAATGGTGACGAGGAGAGGATGGGCTCTAGTGGTGAGGATCTTCACCTCTCATAGTCGAAGAACCCTGCAAAGGATGCTGCTTATTCTATATCCTGCTGCAATAAGCCTGCAGGCGATTTCACTTATCTGACTCTCATGTCCTCGTAGTAGCCAAAAAGCGTATTCCCCATCAACCGAGCTCAGATGAAAGACTACCTCAATTCTCCATACATGACAGAGCAATTAAATGTGATTTCACCGATGCGTTCCTTCTCCCCCAAGCCTTCGCCAGCCTTGTAACTTTCATTCCACTACTTTTGCCTCCCTTTTGATAAATACACCTTGCATCCTATGAGGGAGAGCCCTCATATGTCGCACTGTTTGCTCAGTACTGATTTCTGGCATTTTTAAAGAATAGATAAGCCACTGTTTTAGTCGGCATTATAAAAGAAAAAAAACATCACATCATACGATATCAACTCAACACTGTTTCCAGCAGACGGGAATATCACTGAATAAGTCATGCCTGGGGATATAAACAATCTCTGGGAAGGTGAAGTAAGCGAGACCAGCTTCAGAAAGAACCAAAGGCACTTCAGTCCGTTAAGTAGACCTTCACCTATCATGTAGAGGAGGGGGGGAATCCTCCAATCCCCATGTTCCCCTGATTATTCAGTTATCTTCTCACATTGTTATCCTTGACATTCATATTTTTGACTCTACTTCATAGAAAGCAAAACTGTCCCAAATAAAAGTATACCATGTTTTGATTACTGGCAAAATCCCCTTCCACTGATCCGAGCGCAGCTGAGGGGAATTTGTGATGAGCCAACTGTGTTTGTTATTCCGAGATGCAAGCAGGCAAAGCGCTGTTAGCCTTAAACGTGATCCCGACTCAGACTTACAGTTGCCCTGTAAAACAGACACAGCTTCCAATAGAAGAAAGTGTCTTTTGTTATACTTTCTACTGAGATAACAACAACTGTTAGATATGAAGTCAGTAGAAAACACATTATCATATGACCTCACAGTGTCGTCAACTTTGTTTAGTTAAACTTTTAAGGGATGAATGTTTTTTTTTCCCCCTTATTTAACTCACAATAAATGTAATGCTATTACTATAGGCCTATATACAAAGTAGTTAACATAACATTAGCAATTAGTCTGTGAACGCTGACAAAAGCTACACACTTTTGTTTTTATTTTACCTTTCCTTAGGTGTTGGTCAAGCCAGTTACTGTATCTGTTTATTAGGGATGCACCGAAATGAAAAATGCTTGGCCGAAAACCGAAACATTGAGAAAAAAAAGTATGGCAATTTTTACTATCATTGCATTAATTATAATTAATTAAAATTATAATATTATTATATAATATTTATTTAGCACTGGCATTTTAACCAAGCACAATCTAAATTGAAATGTGCCCACACCGCAGGCTTGTTGGCTAATGGTACATTAAACACCAAACGAGGGTTGAGCATTTCCTGGCGGTGTGATTGCACTTTATAGTCAATGTCGTTCGCACAGGCGGTGACGGATGCGTGCGGCAAGAAAAGGTGAGGCGCACTTAAAATCGGCACATTCACATATTCACCAACGTTTAAATATAAATAAATAAATTTGTTCGCACCAGCTAATCGGCTTCGGGAACGGACTGCAAAGTCACACACAGCGTCCTGTACAGGTCTGCCGCCACCCGGAGATAGCGGTAAGTGTTTCCGTGTTTAAAACTGTTGATAGCAATAGTGCTAGCATTAGCTAAAGTATTTAGCATGGCCACCGGGATGTCGGTAAAAAAGTGGAAGCGTTTGAAGGGCTCTTATATAAAAAAAAAAAAAGAAAAAGGAAGGCGCTGCGGGAGAAAGAGTGACTCACCTGTCTTTTTTCGACCCACTTAAATGTACACCAAGCGACCCCCCTCTCCTCCGGTGTGCACAATGACCCCGGGAGATGCTCTGACCGACCGGTGCAAACTCACACGGTGAAAAGCCAGCGAGAAGAAGGCGGACACTCACTCCCGCGTTCGCTGTTTAATTCAAACAGATGCTTGCTTTTCGGACGAATATTTTCGGTGGCTGAATAGTCGGTGCATCACTACTGTTATGAATGTCGTGTGCAACGTGTTCTCTTATTTGCACAACCACAAACATTTGTATTTGATAGCTACTGTGCCAAGGCACTGTCTACAGTGACACATAAAAAATAAAAACTCAACCACAAACTCAGTCTCGGGTTCAACGGAAGTCCAGACTTAAATGATCCCACTGGGACATAATTGGCTGCAGGTGATCACTACATTGCTTGGCCTATCTGTACTGTAGGGTATTTGGTGTGCTTAGCAACCAACTTTTGTGATTACATTGTGTGATTCCTTTATTATTGTAATCCCTATGTGGAGCAAAAAATAGAAAGTGGTTGGACAAATATGTCCAATATGAATTCACATGTAAAACGGAATGTGTGGTGTTCCACAGTGTTTAACTCAATAGAGGTTTTAATTCAAGTAACGTTTGTTAACTTCACATCACAACCCTCTGCAACTGGCATAAGCATCTCCTGCATTGACAATTAAGGGTCTTAATTGAAACGTTGTCTTCTAGCTCCGAGCACATGCTGTGGACATGAACGGAAACAAAGTGGAGAACCCCATTGATCTGTATATCTTTGTTATCGACATGAATGACAACAGACCAGAATTCAAGAACCAAGTCTACAATGGCTCAGTGGATGAAGGCTCAAAACCAGGTACCAGTATGGCTTCAAACATTATGTGCCATGTGATTGGCTGGCTGCAGTGTATCCCGCCCCTCCCTCAAAGTCAGCTGGAATCGGGAACAGTTCACTTGTGACCCTTACGAGGACAAGCAGTATATAAAAAAAAATGGCTGGATAGACATTGTGATATGTTGCCAGGCTTTATTGCTCTCTTCCTCCCTCTCTCTCTCGGTTTTGCTGTGCAGCAGACAAGCCTATGTGGTGTGTGTGTGTGCCATTCAGCTAAACAATAATCATAAAACAGAGAGTTTTAGAAAAGAATTTGTGCTCCAGTGGTTTCGGTGGAAGGCCAATTACAGACTTGAATTAGTTTGCAAATTAAAGAGTCATTACAGGGACTTAATCCTGTCAGGCACGGCTTAGGATGCCCGTACAAAGGGCTTGTGTTAAACCCCTTAAGAGTGCGGCTTAATGTAATTACCTCGGCGATGTGTGACACATTCTTCATCTCCTTTCCATCTATCGTTTTATCTCCACAAGAAAAGTGTAGGGTGAAGGACTGATCATCCCTCCACTTCAAACCAAATTGAGCAGGGGCCTATCCTGTTTTTTCCCTTGTCCCTCACTCAATTCTTACTTCTTGCTGTGAGGCCTTGAGAGCACTCCCCCCAGCCCCATCATTTACAAATTGTTGCTTTGAAATGTAATGAAGTTTGAAATAGGAGATGTGGTTGCAATTATCCTCGGACAGGGGCCGTCACTACCGTGATATCACTATCACTGCCAATTAGAACTGACTGTGGGAGAAGCAGGCAGAGATGGAGATTGGGTGATGGGGAGTAATCCTCCACAGTTACAGTATGTCAGAGATGTAGTGGAAGGTAAACAAACTTCTTCTTTTTTCATTAAACGTGTTCGACTCATTTTAGGTCAAAGCCACCATAATTAGACAATATTTAAGCGGTGATTTAATGCCAGGCAGTGTAGTGTAGTGCTATTTAATATATCCTTATCATTTGTTTACTTTCATACCAATGTTTTCAAAGGTGTCCACTAAGAAATAATGCAGCAGTCAGAATTCCTTCTCATTTCTGGAGATAGGATGCAACGCATAATAATTTGTCAACATGTAGTCTAGCTATTTACCCAGATGCTGACACTGTAAACATGTCAAAATATCACCGCTTAAGATGATGAGCTTAATTACACTTCTCAAGCAAAGTACCCATTTATTGTAACTGCCAGACAAGCTCCCATAACTCAAATTCTCAACTCTAATCGTTTTGCAGTTCCTTGTGAGCATGGATAGTTTTGACAATGTCTCCTGTATGTGAAACATGAAAAAGGCAAAGAAACGTAAACTCCCATATTGGATGTCAGCTGACATAGGATCAGGAACGTGGCAGAAAATAAATGGAATTGAACCCAAATGTGATTGTATTCATTCATTCATGCTGGACGGTATCTCAGAGCTGACCTTTGGCGTAACAACATGAAATGGTTGCTAGTCAATCACAGAGCTCACATAGACAAACATCCGTTCACACTCACATTCACACATGTGCACAGACAGTTCTTCATTTATTTACATACGTGTTTGGATAAATGAAGCATCTAAATGTCCAGGTGTGAATGGGTGTGTCTAACAACACTATCGAAAACGGATGCAAGGATAGATGTTTATGACTATGTCCAGTATTATATCTACAGAACATCATTGGCAAATGTGTGTGTCTTCATCAGGAACCTACGTAATGCACCTGTCTGCCTTTGATGCTGATGACAACACAACGGCCAACGGAATGGTGCGCTATCGAATATTGTCCCAGACACCACACAGTCCCATCCCAAACATGTTCACCATCAATAGTGAGACTGGCGATATTGTGACCGTGGCGCCTGGTCTCGATCGAGAGGTAGGTATTCTACCCAAAGAACTGTTGACTCACAAGTTAAGTTAGTTGAGTGTTATTTGTTATTCTTTTTTATAGTGGCAATTCTGTCTTTTAAAAAATCATAGCTTATAGATTTAGTTGATGTAATTACAGCTTCCTTTGCAGCGCTCAATTCGTCACAATTTTTAACCCACGTGCTTCAAATGTTGAATAATCCTTGTTCCATATATTCAAAACAAGAAGCTTCCTGATTGCCTCACCCCTCATCAGTGATTGTTTTGCAAGGACTGTGTGTCTTTTGCAAGGACGTTATAATTAACAAGAGCACTCGGCAGTGTTCAGACCAAAGACAACCTAAAGTCAGGTCGACAAGTATTCAGAGTTTCAGACAGTTAAAGCCTTTTCTTTATATTCAACTATCAAAATGGGATTGAAATGTAGATTATTGAAATGATGCTGCTGCTGCTGCTGCTGCTGCTGCTGCTGCTGCTGCTGATGAATTACTGTACATCCATTAGCCTATTATTGTACATCCGCCGTACGTAGAATACAAACCACTTAGGTTTAGTGAATATTTTTTTAAATACATGTTTAACTTAATTTTTATTTTTTTTATTGTGTTATTTTGATATATACACAAGGGGCAAGTCTCGAAATGGCAGCATCGCACCACAGTTTGAGAGGCAAAATTTGCATTTTGTGCCTCATCAAAACACATTTCATTGCAAAACAGTGAAAACGTTTTGCTGGTCTGGGCGCATGCACGTTACTCACGTCGCCTAGCACAGGTAGTCGGAGGCCGAGGCAAGCTCGGTGCTACTTACACTGCACCAGTTATCTATGAGCTTCCACTGGCTACTGGTGCATCTAAACACGTGTAGTCTCTATTACGGTATGTCAGTAATCCTCACCTCCTTGGTGGCAATTAAGATACACTTCTGGGGGGCGGGGGGGATGGTTATATACATTAACTTTGACAACACCCCAAACGAACTGGCTATTAACTTATTTGCTCCCAAAAATGTATAAATACTTTCTATTTTAAATATTACCATGCTCCCCAAGATGTATTTACACTTTTTTTTAAATGTTTTTTTTATGCAAGGGCATACAGAAGGCTTTGATGCTGCCTCTGGACTGAAGAGAATGTTTGAAGCAATGGTAGTTGTTACAAAAACGGCCAGCTGGTGGCAGCAGAGTATAAGAGATCAGCCAGGTCCATGTTGCAAAAAGCTTTTTTCCCCTTATGGATGTTCACAGATTTATGAATAATGATGAAATGTAGCCATATTCTAATGCTAATTGATGCAAAATCCAGTAAAACAGCCGAGAGCGAAGGGTTTTGCTTCAGTGAAAATAGCGGGGAGTGAATGAGTTAAACTAGCCCTTGTCGACCTAGCCCTCTATGAGGTAATTCATTTTATGCTCGTAATAATCCAAACACTCACACAGAAATTTGATGATGGACTACAGTGGGTTTTATAGTATTGAAAATGTTGGTAATATTTACAATTGTGCAAAATAACTTTGAGTTGCTGAAAATCTATATATTCTTCTTGAAAAGCCTGTGATTCATGAATACCATATCTATTAGACTAAAAGCTTTAAAGTTGTGGGTCTACACTTAAAGCACTTTGGTTTCTTTTTAAATTAATTTAGTAGGTTTGGGGGAGGTGGGGGTGGTTAAAATCTGAAGTTTGCGAGTTTTTGGGTCAAGCCCAAAATGTACTGGTTCTACCCTGGCCCGTGCCACAGAACCTCACACCACACCAAAATGTTTTCTGCAAATTGATTTAAAAAAAATGTTTTTGTTTTGTTTTTAATTCTGCTGGTGACAAGTGCCCAAAATATGTCCAAAAGTCAATGTTCATTCTTTCAAGACACACACACACATACACATTTTTCTAATATAAATAGTGCTCTTCTCCGGTCACATTGCTTGTGCAGCCATAAAAGTTGTGACAAGATCCAAATGTGTTTATTTTGGTATTTTAGATGTGGCGGTGACTTAGCTGTGTGACAGATCCTCCTCCCTACCTGTCAGCACTGACAAACTTATTAACGACACATCATGCTGAAGACGGCCACTCACGTTTCTGTATCCCGTGCATGAGCGGTAAAGATAGAGTGGAAACAGTGGAGAAAGAATGCCCTTGACACCTGTCTGCCAGACAAAAAAAATCCACGTAATGACTACATCTCATCTTGATATGACACACCAGAGGATAAAAAAGGAGATGAATTGAAATACTGCATATGGGAGGCAGCTTTGGATAAAGTCAAAAATAAATTTGGAGTAAATTGTACATATTGAAGACACAAACGTAGCATGAGTCCTCTAGGATGGGAGCGGGACTGGTAAAAATGCCTCTGTTGAATGTCTGGGTTTTATTTATGCTCTGTTCATTTGCACTGATGAACCTGCGTTTATGTGGGATTAAAATGGATTCCTTGATACAGACACACACACATGTACACTCTATGCCACTATTCTTCCTGGTACTTGAAATGGCATCCACCCTGGTCGGGTGGATCTTTGACCATGATGATCCATTCCAAACGGTAGCATCTGCCAGAGCCAGCTGCACCAGATGTTATTTCACCGTACTAAATGCCGTTGACAGTGGCGTGCGGTGAGTTTCAAGACTGGTGGTGAGGCACTGACTCCTCTAGTATTGGATATGAAAATATGAACCCAAAATAGAAGATTAGCCGATATTATTATTTTTTTTTTTAAAGGCACAAAAAAAATTGATAATAATAATATAAGGTCAAATTTGTTTTTGTTGCTCTTTTTGTCATTTATGTATGTATTTATTTATTTTTTATTCATTCATTCATTCATTTTACTTCAAACACATTTGGTTTTACCTTACTGTTATGAAAGCCCTGATTAAAAATTATCCACATCTGGTATAGTAAATGCATGACTATTTCGAACAAACCAATCTTTTTCAAAATCGGTAAAGAGTTATGCTGAATTTATCTGAGCCAAACACACTTACCTCAACGCAAGTGAATGGCAGAGATCACTAGGGACTCCCGTTTCAGCATGGCAGCATGATCTGCACTTCCGCAACCAGCCATGGATTAATCAAGCGGTTATGTAAGTCTGAGTCAAGAGTACTGCGCTTCTTCTACGCATTGCATCAATGGAGCTCAACTCAACAATGCCACCCAGTGGCAGCGGCTATGTACTTTCTGGACTCCGCCTTACATTACACTTTTAGTTGCTTTTTTGGCCGATAAGAAAGACTAAATGTCACACACATTCATTAAATATATGACAGACTCTTAAAACAAATACAAATCATTAAAATAAACAACTCCCAATTCTGCTGAATTTAGTGCCTCTATTTCTGCCACTATATCGGCTAGTTGCCTAGAGAAGGCGCTTGATGAAAGAGAAACTTGCACTCTTCTTTTTAACTGGAGCCTATCCTTGAAGTTCACAGAAATGCCTGTAGAAATAGGCAGGAACATTCTGTCACCAATCAAAAAGTTTCTTTGTCATGTCAATTCAATTTTTTTTATGTGGTGGCCATCAATGATTTCTACTGTCATTCTTGTTTTAATTAACATTTTAATTATTTAAAAAAAACTCCTAAGTGTTTGGTTTGTTGCTTGGTCTCTGTGTACCGAAGCAGTTTTAATGGTTTCATTGCTTCGTAGGCAAATTAGGTTTGGTCCATGTGAATCGCCTAGAGCGATAAACCCGTACATTTAGTAGGACTCATACAGTCTCTTAAATACAGTTTTTTTATTCTTATAAGTTGTAGGCTCTTCGTCTTTTGTCTCTTTATTGGACTTTTGCCTCATTCATAGAAGCTCTCCAAACATGTTTGTCTTTTAAATGTTTTTTTTTTCTAGCTTGTGGGCTTTTTTCCTGTATTACATGACCAAGATAGAAGCATCGACAAATGCATGTTATTTTAAATGAAACTTCTTTCAGACTCAGTTGAGCAATAAAATAACATTTTTTCAGTGCCTATGTGAAATGGTTGGGGAACATTGCATAGAGCACAGAGTGAACATAATTCATGAACAAAAATCATTGAAAATCTGAAGAAAATCTTTTCTGAAGCATCAAGGAATATTTATAGTGAACTCCTACTATTCATGTGCCCCAATGGCATTGTGAAAATCCACAAGCAACTGAGAAAATATCTTCACTCATTGCTTTTAAATTGCACTTTGACCTTCTACTGCCTATTTCATTTCAGGTCTTTTTAAAAATCCCTAGTTTTCTCTGTTTACATTTTCATTTGAATGTGAAAGGTTGAAAAAGAAACAATATGCATGTCTTCATAGTTCAACTGCCTCTGCCATCTTGGTTTGAACATTACTACAAACCAGTAAAGTCCTTTAGTGTACTTTAATTCAATGATATGAGAATGAAAACCTCCAGATGTTGTTCATCTTCACTTAGGAGGGCCATTGTAATTTTTAACCTTGAAAAAAAACATAAAACAAACTTTAATAATTTGAAAGTCACAATAATCCACCTGATGAGCTTTGCTTTACAAATATGTGCATTGGAATAATTTAATACTGGTGACATTTTTTTAATACTTATGTATGAACCTATGATTTCTTTGCTATATGAATTACAAATGTGTTTTTCTTCCTCCGGTATTTTCCTTTGAGAGCAGGCGAGAATTCTCCTTACCTGCAAGGGGGGGAAAAAGTTCCTATCCACTAAACATAAACTTCACAGCATAGCACAGTGTTATACTGGTCCACTTATAGTCAGCACTTTGGCCCTTTGAAACCGTGAAACTTTCTGTGCTTCCTTTTCCCCTTTTCCGGGTTCCACGTTGGGGATGTTAGACTCTACAAAACAAAAACAAAAACAAAAAAAATCAAGAAAAGATAAAACACGGGCTTCTATTTTTGGTAATCCCCTTTCCCTGTGCTTGCACTGTATCCCCTACTGCTTCTTCCCTTCCACTACCGTGTTCTTTCCTTCTGAAAAGTATTTTTCTACTTTCCAAACTCCCACACTGAATCTCTTCTAAAGGTCTCCGTTGGTCTGCTGTGGACCTTTAAAAGTGTGTTGACAGTAATAGACCACAGTCCTCCAGAGATGGCTGGGCTTGCTGCAGTGTTGCTGCTATGCTGAGAGGTTCAGAGGAGCTCTACATAATAACTCCCTTGTCTAATTAGCGTGAGTGCTGTGTACATGCCGTACGCCGGCTGATGGGACAATCAAGCACACACCACCTCTAAACAAGACTCGCAAAGGAGAGATGTGTGTTTCTTTGTGCGCTTGTGAGTGGTGTGCTTGCGCACGTGAGGTAATGAGGGTGTGCGTGTAAAGTTCAGAATCTCGTCTAGCATCAAGAGGAGCACCGAAAGAAGCTGTCTAACCCTCCTGATGTGGCGTCATGGCCTAATTGGGATATTTACTCTGTAATTAGCAGGTTAGAGAGACACTGGAAATGTAATTTGGAATTTCAGTGACAAGCCACATTATCCTTACAGTCGGCTGTGGGGCTCCATCCTTCCCGCAGCCCATTAACTGCACCATGGGACAGTAGGAAATACAGAGGAGGGAGGGAGAGGGAGGGATAGAAGATGAAAGGTTGGCAAGGGAGGGGGCTGCACATGCAGACGCTCACAAATACGCTCAAATACAAAAGTACAGCAGCCACATTTTTCATCTTCCACTTAAGTGACATTGTGTCATTCAAGATGTGAAATAGCATTTATCATTCCTAATTCTATTGCTCCACAGATCGTCTATTAATCTTCGTCTGATTTATCGTCGTCTGATTTATCGTCTGATTTATCGTTGTCTGATTTATCGTTGTCTGCACATCTGTCCATCAGTGGCACTGAATTCGCCGATGATGATAATATTGCGAGATGACAGCTCTCAGATTGCATGAAGCCAAGCTTAAGAGGTTGCCGTGCAGTCAAAATGCAAAGCCTAGGAGTTTTGAATATGGGCAAAAATGACACAAAAAACATGATTCTGCCAACTTGTTTTTGTGCCTAAAACTGAACACTAAGTGCACTGTATTCCTTTGTTTTCACTTTCACAGAAAGTGTCCCAGTATACTATCATCGTTCAAGCCACAGACATGGAGGGCAACTTGAATTTTGGTCTCTCCAACACGGCCACCGCCATCATTACTGTCACCGATATAAACGACAACCCCCCCATGCTGACCTCCAGAACGGTGAGTGGCTGCAAATGCAGGACTAGAGAACAATCGATGGTTTGAGTGTCACAGCATTACGAACACAGGTGCAGACTGCCATTTAAAACGACACACGACTCAAAATTCCTTTTGCTGCATTGTATGAGGCAGAATGCATGAACATTGAAAGTGAAAATACCAATGGCATCTAATTCCCTGGAAAAAGTTTTAAGCCGATTAAGTATCAAAATGATGACACATGCTGACATTTTGGCCATATTTGCCCAGTCCACGTCATGGCTGTGACATATTGTGTGCGTAAACACGGCAACGTTCATTTTGGACGTTTCCTGGTCTATTGTGCCATTAAAATGCTGTATTATATAAACGTCGTAAGCGTTGTATATGCATTATGAATGTGGCAACGCTTTTGATGTCAGTATAATCCAAAATATTGTGATTTATTGATTTTCATGATTACGTGAACTCGTCCAAAATGTCCAATATGGCAGCGTA
This sequence comes from Vanacampus margaritifer, assembly GCF_051991255.1. Taxonomy (NCBI): domain Eukaryota; kingdom Metazoa; phylum Chordata; class Actinopteri; order Syngnathiformes; family Syngnathidae; genus Vanacampus; species Vanacampus margaritifer. The sequence goes on along the minus strand of NC_135432.1, from coordinate 31,522,754 downwards.
CAAGGTTTTTACTCCACTCCATGAAGGTGTATGCAATGATTGTTTTAAAGTGCTTTATAAATAAAGTTGAGTTGAGGGTATGTCATTATTTTGATATTTATTAGGCTGAAATCTTTTTTCAATGAGTCAGATGTTATTGTTATTTGCATTTTTCATGGTTCTTATACATACTGCCGAATAGAATTAAGGAAAGGGAACTTTAAGTTGTGTCTTCCTTTAAGAACTGATTATGAATGTGACATAAACATTTCTGAAGAACACCTACAAGAAATGTATCACAAAGTGGTTGTGGTCTTTGCGTAGAATTGATTGTTTTGAGAATGAGGGTGGGGAGCACCGAGCAGATGGCCAGGAGAATGACAATGGCAAATGAGAAAACAAGAAAGACAGTTACTGTAGTGCAATAAGTGGAACAAGTGCTACTTCCTCATTTCCTGGAGGAAAGCGCACACACACAAGGAAATGGCTAATCCATATCATTGATTTTCATCACAATAAACCTGGAGCTAGAAAAATGGTTAATGATTGTTGTCATGATAGTGATATTTAGAATAATGATTACATTAGACATGGTCATTATTGCTGGAGAGGCAAAATGAAAAGTCTAAAGTAAAGTCCATGTTGTAATGTAATGTATCATATCATCTTTGGGTGGGAGGGTTATGGGGAGCAGGCTGGGTGTCAAGTCAGTTGTACCATCAATTAATAATGAACAAAAGCAGGAGGTTTAGGGTTATTAAAAAGTGCGCTACACTTTATCATGCTGTCTCTTGTGCAATAATCAATAGTTAGTGTTGCTTAATGGTAATGCCTGGTCAAGAGCTGGAAAGCGGAACCAACGGTACGTGTTGATTTTGATTGAATGTGTTGCGTCAACAACGTGAAGATGATGTGCTGTCGTGGAATCCTGCAGAAAAGTCAGCAGTGGGCCTCTCGGGCTTATAAGGCGCTGAGCTTGGCATTATCAAGGAGCTCTTTGAGGTGGTCACTGAGGAGTTAGCATTAGCATTTACCCCCGAGGCTGTTAAGAACCTCCAACTGTTAATGTGTTAGCATGTGTTGGACATAAAGGAAATGTTCAGCGAGAGAGCAACTGAAGTAAAAAAAAAAAAAAAAAAACATGTACAGTGAACATGTTAAGTTGGGATGTTTGATGGGTGGACCACCATGATGCGGACACCAAGATGGTCACAGAAAAGAAGTGATGAGTAAATGACGGATTATTCCATCTCCAGGGCTATTCTTTCAGGATTGGTGATAAAGCACACACATAGACTGTTGTAAATTAGAGGCCCAGGTCTGGACACGCTCCTCTCCCTGCATAAAATGTCTCCTGCGATGGCCGTGTATTGATGGTGGTGGCCAGTAAAAGATTAGTACTTTCTAACTTTTAGTTTAAGTGCATTTCAATCATTGCCAAACAGCAAAGTTATTGCTATCATGGTTATTGATGATAAAATTTAGTGGAGGTTATTGAGCGGAGCAATTTCTCCCGATCGAATCATAAATCACCCTTTTTGGACGGTGGGTTTGCATAAAAGTCATTTGGTTGAGAAGGCACACCATTATGCAAATATTTAGTGTCTGCTATAAACGCCACAGGTCTTGCAAAGCATCGTTTCCCAACCTTTAATAAGCCAATGCAGCCATTTTACATTGGAAAAATCTCACATACTACCGAACCAAAATGTCACAGTTTATTGTATGAATACCGAAAAAATGATGGTCTCGTATCAATTTACTCACAAATTTACTTGCTCGTCGGGAAATCTGGGTTTGTTGATATTCTCGCAGGAAGCCACGACTTTGATGTTTTTGAATAATAACAGGTGGGTACACAGGTTCATTCCAACTTCTACAGTCTAATGGCTGAGATTGTAATTGTTCAGATGGCATAAATAGATTAACAAAGCTAAATTGTATTTCCCGCAGCACCCCTATGACCTCTCACAACACACGAATGTGCCACAGCAAACAGGTTGGAAATAACTGTTATAGTGTCCCAGAAAGTTGGACTACAGTATTTTGTCTAATATTTATCTTGTAAATTTTCCATCCTGCTGATTGTAGAAGAAAAGGAAGTAGTTTTTTTGTAAAAATGTGAAGGCTATAGTTTTGATAAATCTTTGGTGCTGATGCAATTAGCATTTTTTATTTTTTTTTTTTAATCCACGACTACAAATTTGAGAATGAATGATAGTGTAAGTATTGTGACTTTGGTGATGGCAGTGTGGGTTCAGTTCCCACTCCGTAACAGTGTGATTGTGTGTGTAAATAGCTGTCTGCCTCTTCATGTGCCTTGCAGATGACTGGCAACTAATCCAAACTGTAGTTCACCTTTCGCCCAAAGTTTGTGATGGACTTCAGCTCCCCGTAGGGTTGCTAACCATCCCTTGAAATACGGAATCGTTCTGTGAGATAGAAATGTAAGTACGCGTCCCGTATTGAGTAGTCAACGGACGCACTTTGTCCCATAATACCGTGAGAATAAAAAAATAGTCCTTAAAATGTCAATGGAAATAATGAAAAACAGTGCCCTTTACGTGACACCTTACCATAACGTTCTATGGACCTCCTGCTCTTTGACCAATGAGCTGATGGCACATCAACTGACTGACCTCAAGCAACATGCTTCCATTGGTGCAGGACACATGCGGAATACTGAACAAGGCACAACAAATCTAGGGGAGCTCTAGAAAAATGTGTTGTCCACCAGGCAACGCCAGCGATAGCTATGGTATATAAAGAATGGTTCTCTCTGATCAAGGTTAATATGGGAATGTGCAATGAATATCTGTGTTCAATGGAAAACATAGTTGATTGACAAGTATGTTAAATAGAATATACATAAACTTAATCATTGATGAATAATAAACACACACACAGCCTTACATTTATTACAAGTTCAAACAGATATGTACATGCAGTTGATATGACACTAAGTATAAATAGCATATATACAGTAAAAAAATATATCTAATTTATGGGTGACTGCTGTAGAGGTATCCCATGTCTATTAATCTGTGAGCATGGTTTGAACTATAACTCAGCTGACTGTGCTCTGAAGCTGACTGACACTGAAAGACGATGATAAAATATAAACAGGAAAATAGGCTGGCTCCACATAATGTGGCATTGAGCTGTTCATAAATTACAAGAATTTTCTGCTTATTATTTATTGTTTTATATTAATTTATACAGTTTAAGTTAAGCAAAATAAAATTCTGTTTGAGAGATATTTATTTTGATAGAGGCCAGCTGGAATAGGTTCCAGCAACCCTGCGACCTTGTGAGGTAATAAGTGGTTCAGAAAATAGATGGATGGATGGAGGTTAATATTGTTAGTTTTTATTAAGTACATTTCTGGATAATAGCTTCCATGTGTTTATATCATTCAAAAATATGCATCCTATTCAACTCAGGTTGAAATAGTCCCCAAAAAATGTACCTACAAAAAAAAAATCTGAAGAAAAAAAAATAACCCTAAGGCAATCAGGCTGTCCTTGTCGATGAGTAGTCCCTTATTTATTTTTCAGGGAGTTGGCAACCCTAGCTCCCCGCAACTCTGAACAGAATAAATGATGCAAAAATGTATGAGTGTCAGTCATTGACATATAAGGATTTTATCAGACCCAGTGCAGTTCATTTATTACAAAATCAGGTCAAATATATATTTGTTATTATTATTATTATTATCTACAATTTTACGATTATCTACAATTTAGGACATCTATAATTTAGGACATACATCTATCATGGAAAGCTTTCTACAATGGTCAAACCAGATGATGGTTGGTCGTACCACAAGTTATGAGGCTAACAATTAGCCATCTAAACAAAACAAACTTGCTAGCCACACAAGTAAAATTCTAATGAAAATATGTATTTGTTAGACAAAATGTATATATTTTTTCCAGACCATACCACATGGTGTCCAAATATGACCAACCACTACATACCAGTTGCTAAAAAGGTATAACTTTTTTTACATAGTCGTGACTCGAGACAGTACAAACCTGATAGTTGCTCCCATTGGTTCTTGGATGTCTAGTAGATGATATAAACTTCCTGTCTTCAAATGTATTTCAAAATAAAAATCCCAAATTGGTTCTTTCTTTTTGGTCGCACCACATACCTTAATTAAGGTGAAATATAGTAAAATTGTGAAAACATTGACGGGTAGGCTCATTTTCATCTGTAGAGCAGTGCCCACTAATGAGACTCATTTAGCAATATAATTTCAATATGCAGCGTTTTGAACATATTAAATGCTACCAAACAACGCTGTTCAAACTGCAGCACCAAGAAAAACTTGGCGCCATTTCCATGGTCAATTCTGACCGACGGAGGCCCACTACTAGCAATTTCAATAAACAAAGAAAAAACAATCAATCTAATAAATCCTTCTTATGCTGTAAATGAAGCAATAAATGTTTGATTTTGATTAGAATGACAAAGCTTTATTCACATTAAGAATAATTGTTTTTTTATAATGAGTCTTGTGAGTGAAGATATGAACAATGTATGTAACTATGTTAAATAGGTTATTAGTTTATCAACGAATTTGTCTTTGATACTTCATTGCTTGCCTCATGCCATCTCAGCTGCAAACGAAGGGAGTTTGGCCTTTTTTGCACACCAGAGAGGCACACGAAAATACACCGTTAGCTTAGCTCAAGCACGCAGCTTGTACGTTAAGTGGATAGATTTCAAATTAGTCCAAAAGGATAAGTGCTTCAGTAAATGGATGGATGGACTCTAGGTTCTGCCCACAGTTTACAGTAGGGGATCCTGATGCTTTAAGCAATTAACTATCAGTAACTAAAGGTTGATGCTGCGTTGCAGGTAGCGGGTTTGCTTACTCGATATGTTTTCAAAAAACAGTGATTGCTAATTTGAGGTACGAGTCCAGCCACTAAACAAAATACAACAACAACAATCTGGGATATCACTCAATAGCAACTGGTTCGTGAAAGTGAAATCTCCGTCAATGACGTGACGTCACATTAATTCCTAACATGGCACCTTGCAATAAAATTTACCAATAGGGCTATGGGGATACTGTTTTGGCAAATGGCCACCTGAGGTACACTTTAGAAGCAGTGGCAGATATCTCATCACATCTGGATGCTCAAGGGTTCTCTGAAGCTGTGAAGCCAAATTATGAAAATATATTGTATTGAACTGGCACTCAGGAGTGTCCGAACAAAAACATGAGTGCACACACGTGCTTATTGGTTCTCACTCAACCTGCCCCTTGTTTCCTGCCAGCAGAGTGTAAGGACCACCCAGACCTGTGTGTTGTCTTAAGAATGTCACCAAGTCTCTGAACAGCTCTCCAGACATAGGCCCCTAATCCAGCCCCAGCTGTCAGCTGCTTGCTGGTTGATGCGAAGGTTGTGCCGTGTATTATGACCCGTTTGAGTGCTTGGTCTGGGGCTTTGCTCTTTGATATCATACACTCACATAAGCGGCTCAGTGGCTTCAATCACGTCTGTTACCCATGGTGACGCGAGGATGCTTCATGCTTGTTGCTTCCAGATGAGTCAACGCAAGTACGTAATCACCCTTCTACCACACGCGATTGCTCCTGAGTTTTAGGTTTGTTTGTGTAGGCGGGTCCTCTGGTTCATCTTTATCCCCTGAGCCTGTGTGACTTTGGTCAATCCCCACCATAACAGACATCTGACAGACAGCAGCTCACTCGTCGTCAGGCTTATCGGCACATAGCACATGTTAGCACAGCAAGGAGACAACTAAAAGCCACTCATTTGTGCTCAAACAGATGTTCTACCCTTCACCACCTGTGGCTCCTCTTGGCTTTCTTCACTTCCTCTTCTTTTTTGACTTTAGCTTTCAAAGGGACAGGACATCAATGTGCATGAATGAGGACAAGGAGTGCAGAAAAAGGCAGAAAACTTTCAGACAACGCTCCTGTGTGCATGTGCATTCCCAGTGTGCAATTGTGTTTACCGCTTGTTTGCAGCTCAGCAGTAGCAAAAGCAGGATCATTAAACTTACTCTATTTGAAAAGCTGGAAGGACGGCTGCCTCACTTAAGAGAAATGGAAGATAGAAATGTTTTGAACAAATTGCCACATTCAACAGCTCAATATATCCCGAAAAGACATTTGTCAAAATAAATTGATTTTGAAGCAACATTTTTCAAGGCAATATTTTTTCCGATCTTTGCAGTTTTCCGGTGAGGTTCCCGAGAACCGTGTGGATGTCGTGGTGGCTAACCTGACGGTGATAGATGCCGACCAACCGCATTCTCCCAACTGGAATGCTATTTACAGGATCATCAGTGGCGATCCATCCGGGCACTTCACCATTCGCACTGACCCTGTAACCAATGATGGCATGGTGACTGTGGTAAAGGTAAGCCAATTATTTTGCAAAGTTTCTGGCCGTAGAGGTCATCATAACATAACATATCTAGTGCAAACAATAGTAATCAAACACAGAGTCCTTACTAGGGATAGACTCCATGCAGTCCTTGCCTTTGGAATGACCCTTCTTGTCCAAAATGAGGGATTGGAAGTCCTTCTGAAAAACTCCCACACGTACACCTTTACACGATGGCTGGCAAGAGCACTGTAGCAATAAGGTATTGATTTCCCAATTACGGCAGCAGCAGTTTTATACACTTATAATGGGATAGCTGCTGTAGTGAACGACAGAAACAAGAATGATTTGTCTTGTTCCTGTGTTCAGCCAATCGGACGAAGGTTGGCTCAACTTGTTTAACCCATTTATTATGAAAGCAAAAAACAAAAAAACATTAGTGTATGTATGTGTGTACTGCCTATAGGTGTCCGTTCATCGTATTTTGTAGAAATGACATCTTTACAATGCATGAGTTTAGCAAATGTCATCTCCTGTCCGAAAATAATGCTTAAGAAATAACAATAGTGTTTTATGTAGTTCCCGTAGGACGCTGAATCGTGCACAGTGGCATTTCTTCATTATCTCTAGATGAGTGCCTTTCATTGTCCATCCCTCACACTTCCTGATGTAAAATTCAGCAGGCAGCTCAGTAGCCGCAAGCTTCCACAGAGACCCTTGGGATATTATCAGGAAATCATAAAATAGGAGACGGTACTCCCCCTGGGAATGAGAAGAAATAGACTGCCGCACAAGGTAAACAGAGAGTCACTCCAGGGAACTGCAGGCGGAATGGTTCACATCAGACGTCATGCGATAGGTAAAGTCAAGACATCGTACGAGACCAGACCCTCTTATTTTTTACCAATGTGCCGCTAGCCGCACACAAGAATTCACCGCAACCAGGTACGCATAATCTCCCATGGGGCACCTAGGCTCATCTGTAAACAAAGGCTAAGGTCTTAACCGTATCTTGTCACATTTACACAGCTCTCCGGGGAGATGATGAGACGGCATTCACATTTCAGGGTTTGGATGATAGGTTTGCAGTAGACAAACATGAAAATAATACTCCATGGAAGTAGACAAACACAAGACATGTGATCGCAATGAGTCATTAAGATATGTAAATCACAGATGATAATAAACAGGGAAGAGGAGAGAAGTGAAGTAAGGACACATTTTGTAGGAGCCAGTGATGTGTGGATTAGAGAGAGTAGGAGAGGTCAGTGGTGTGCCTAGAGGGTATCACAGGGAAATATGAGTAGACAAAGAAAATATAAAAATATAATATATAACATTTTCAACAATAAGGACTATACAAATAAACCTGACTTGACCTTATTTGGTCATTGGTGTGCTATAGCCTCTCTCAGTTGATTTTGGGTGAGAGGCGGGAAATAACATGGACTAGTCACCAGCCAGACACAGGATGCAAATAATGTATTTGTACTCTATTACATTAAAAGACAGAAAATGTGCTGAATGGACAGGTGATGCACATATAAAGTCATTCACTCAGAAGTCAGGTATCGCATCACCTGCATCTGCATGATTATGAATGTATGTGCCTGCGTGGAGTATGGTAGTTGGGTACTAGCCAAATAAAACATGAGTGACAGTTCCAAGCTCTTCATGTTAGGTTCAAAAACCAGAAGGAGACAAATAAGAATGAAATAAATAAGTACCCACTGTAAAAACAAAAATGTCTGTATAATTAACAGTGAATTTCTGTAAAATTATGACATAAAAATATGTGAATACAAAAACAATTAAACACTGTGTAATTTACATTATGTTGTAAGAATTTTTTTTTTTTAAAGAACACCTTTTTGGGGGGGAGAATTCCCAATGTACTGTAATTACTGTAAATCAAAGAAAACAAATTACATTGTCATCTTTATTTATATAGCGCTTTCAATTTTATCAGCTCAGAATACAACTTGAAGTCATTCCTATTACACTGAACACTTGCAGGGTTTAGGGACCAGGATATACAAAATGCAAGTAGTAAACAGCTCCCCGAAAACTGTTTAAAGTTTAAACTCTAAATATATCACATGTACCAATTCCTTCTTGTTGTACCTTATATTGAGTAGCTAGCTCGTTCCAGATGATCAACTGAAAACTTCCACCACTGCCAATTGCAATCCAGACTGTTCTTTGCGTCATCTTGAGAAGTTTGCCATGCAGCTTTTTCCAGCGTCAACCCCACAAGGCACCCTGCCTGCTTGTCTTCCCTCTACTGAAATATTCCAACATGCTGCTGTTCGATGTCATGTCAGCAGGCTATCAGCTGTAACACGGCGCCTTGGGAGGAGGGTATTTTGCTAGCATCTTAAGGTGTGAGAGAAAGTGCAGAAAATAGGTATGTTTTTTAGCAAATAGTTTTACTTTTAGTTTGCGAGTAGTTGAGTTCACAAAATGGATTTTCACTTTTCGGAAGGGTTTATTGTATAATGATAGAATTTTGTCATTTAAGTCCATTAGTGCTACCCTTTTGTTAAAGCTGCACTCTGCAGGCCCGCCAGGCCTATAAGGCACTGGGGGAAACCATGGTTGTTGATGAGCCACAAAGCTACAAACAGAATGTCCTTTGGACAGGTGAGACAAATTTGAACTTTTTGCTTGTTGTATGCTTACAACCAGAAAAAAAAAAGTTAAGAAAATAACACTGTACCTATTTTGAAACATGGAGGAGGCTTCGTTCTATGGCGGCTTTAATTCATCTGACACAGGGTGTCTTGGATCTGTGCAAGTCACAATCAAAAATCAATAAAGTCACAACATGCTGGAGTAAAATGCACATGTCATGTGTCAAGAAGCAAGTTCTAAGTCACAAGTCATTGATTGTACATGCTTTAAAGCTTAGAGCATCCACAAAAAGAAAAGAACAAAACCGTGAAATATTGAATTGTGAAGTAACCTTCTATCAGCCCTGATCTAAATCCTTTTGAGCATCAATGGAAGGAGCTGAACCATGCAGTCTGGAAAAGGCACATTTCACACCTGAGACTATAGATTTAATTGATTGCAGTGATTGCTCCTGCCTATTGAATACTAGACTGTAGGTTTTATCCTGCCCTCAGATGATATATGCTTTTTGTCATGAAAATATTGGTAAATGATTAGTAACTTCCATCCAAAGTAAACGTCTCCTGCGTTCTTTCCTCTTCTAGGCGGTTGACTTTGAGATGAACCGAGCCTTCATGCTGACAGTTGTGGTGTCCAACCAGGCCCATCTGGCCAGTGGGATCCAGTCCTCCCTCCAATCCACGGCTGGTGTAACCATTTCGGTACAGGATGTCAATGAACCACCTTACTTCCCCACTAATCCCAAACACATCCGATTCGAGGAGGGAGTTGCAGCTGGCACGAGTCTGACAACATTTTCGGCTACAGATCCCGACCGACTACAGATGCAGCAGACAATCAGGTACTGGTCCAATAGATCCAATTGTGCTAATTTGAAACCTTGAAGTGCGCTGACAAGAAGCCGATGGACTCTATAGACCCGACAGAGAAAAACCTATTTGCTCTTACTATATATGTGTTCACTGGAATGAAAATTGTACTGAAAAAGACTGTCTGGCAGAGCGTAGCTATAAGTTTAGCATTACGAGCAGAATAAAAAAAAATATCCCCTATGCAGTGGCACAAGGCCGAAAAGCCTCATTGTTAGTAGTTAGGGGTTAGAGTTCAACAAGGGGACTATATTTAAGGTATCATCCATCTCTTTGAGACAACCATGCAGAGTTTATGAGCCATTGGAGAACCTGAGTAGGGATGCTCTGAAGGTTAATAGGAAATAATAGCCTCCGGGCTAATTGGATCTGTCTGTGTGTGTGCGCTTGTGCGTGTTCTTTAGGTTGCCCATGGAGTATACGCACACACAGACGGACACACTGTGAGTTGGAGCGAAAGCAGTAAAGTTAGGCAGAAGGAAAGGCAGAAGTGCTGGCTGGAGCCCAAACACTTGACACAGCATGTCTGCCTGCAGTGGTCTTTCTCTGTTCTAAATCTCTCAAGATGTTAAATGTCATGCAACAAATGCTCATGTGACTTAACCCAACTTTGCACCGGGTAATCAGTGTATAATGATGACCTACCAAATTATAACCTAGTGTCTTTACTTGAATACCTCACAGATCTGTAGGACTTCATATTGTACCTTTAGACGATTCATGGATACTCCTAAATTGTCTAAACTCCTAAATCATTTCCTGCCATGCTGTAGTGCAACAGTTAAGTTCATTACAGAATAATTTCCCTCCTCTCAAACTAGCATCATTCTTTTCCTTTCCTTACAGCAAAGGAACACATTCCATTCATTTCGCATAAATTTGAAGAAGATTTTTGGCTACACTTAAGTTCCGCTAATTGCCCAAATCATCAGCTCTCTATTTCTTCATGAAACTACACATAATACTCACTACAGTATACTACAAGAAAGCAGTCGTCTTTCAAACAGCAAGGAGAGAATAGTTAGTTGTACCTTGACTTATGAGTTGAATGCATTTTGTGATTGCGCTCGTAACTCAATTTATTCACATCAAATCAGTTTCCTCTATTGAATGTAATCAATCAATCAATTCCAGCCCCCCAAAATCACTATGAGCATGCCAAGCTGAGAGTCTCGCACCAGCCGCTGCATCGCCGCTGGATGACCTGCTTGCACCGCAGCTCTGGTGGCGGAGTGGGCCATAGTTTGCGGCGTTTTCCAAAAAGTTGTACTGCAGCGCACGCACTGGCAGAGACTGATCGGCACATGGCATTTCTGATAGGAGTTTATTCCCGGTGATGCAAAGCAGAGTGTTTACAGCTTTTCAGAAGAAACAATTCAATAAAAAAAAAAAATGTGTTGAGCCTTCAGCAAGCAGCAACACATTCTATAGGCTCATAATAGCCCATAGAAAAAACAAAAAATGTGAATGTGAAATATGTGATGAGAATCGTGTTTTTACTGTGTGAGGGAAAACAAACTGTGCATAATTTGAATACCCAAGCAGAATTTGTATTACGATTTTGTCAGGAAACCGATTTGTTGTTTTGTTTTTCGCACAAGCGGCAAATTATATAGTTCTTGCAACACAAATCAAAAACATTTCCAAGTGATCGCACCTGATTCATAAGTTAGGGTAGTTGTGAGTTAATGCACCATGTAGAGGCAGCATGGTGCTGATGCCATTAAATGTTTGAGAAAGTACACTAAATCGAAAGTGCTCTTTCAAAACGTGACACGAGGCAGATGAAGGAGGATTTAGATGCAGAGTAGGAAAAAAGCCAATCAATGGCTAGGGTTTCATTCTCAACAAAAAAATCCCCTCTGAAAAACGAGAAGAAAAAAACAAGGCACTGGCAGAGATAAACAACAAAAGGCGCTCCAACAAGGGAGGTAAAAATGGGAACCAAAAAACCACTCACGTGACAAGGCAAAAGGATCATGAGAACAAGGCGGTGAAAACCGCTTCAGTGGACACGAGGGTATCACATCGACACACGACAGGGGAGACGCAGACTATTTAACAGATGGGGGTAACGAGGCACAGGTTGGAACAATCAGGGATGACAACACACAAGGAAAGGCAAGAAACCTGAAACGAGATGAGTCAGACTTCAAAATAAAACAGGAAATGGCTAGGATAACTAAAACAAAGACAGACAAACCACACCACGGTGTAACAAAACGTAGTTCAGTTAAACCTCATTTTTGTGATCTAAGAAAATTCCACTCAGCCATTTTCCAGCACTTATCCTATTTAGCGTCACAGGTGAGTGGCAGTCTGTTTTAAATGTGGAAGGATACATGAGGACAGGAAGAACAAAATGGCTAGACATGTCAAAAACAAGGTTTGAACCCATAACTTTTTGTCTTTGAGGCAGACTGTGCTGACCCTAAAAAATTTTGACGTTTCATTACACAGCTGATCTGGGCATGCATCAAATAGGAAGCTGAACATGACAATTGAATCATTTTGCATAATTTGTGATTCATAACACGTGTATTTGCATCTAACAAAGAGCTCTGTAAGTGGATGATGAGTATACATGACACAGTGAAAGGTTTTAAAGGGTATTGAAATAGCAAAAAGTAAGACGCAATACGGAGTGATGGAAGGAGAGAGGGAAGGGAGTCGAGCACGGTAGCTGACTCGGTCAAGGTTTGAACTTGACAGGTGCAAATCAAAGGAGAGACATGCTGACAGCATCCTGTTGGGGATGGGAGGAAGGCAACGTGGACAGCATTAGGTGGGAGCGTGTGTACGAGAGAGGAAGCGAAGGGGAAAGCATCATGCATCACTTGTCAGACACCGAACCGGTGAGGTCGAGACACGGGACCAGAAACACGGGCATAAATGATTACCCAAACCGCCTTGGCTAAGCTGGAGACATGCATTTTTCATCCTCTGGGTCAGGGGTTTGAAAAATAAATGTCAGACTTCCTCCTGTTGCTTGCTGAGATCACTCAGCTGCCACTGCTAATCATATCATCAGCATAGCAACCAAGTCCCAAATGAGAGAAAACTCCAATTCTCAAACGTGGCTTTTTGGTGCCGAATCACATTGTTATGGACACTTGCAGTCATTTTGTTGACATTGGAGATTTGTAAAATTACCGCTTTGGAGTAACAAAGTCTGCTTATTGTGCGCTGTCGGAAATAGTTAACGTAAAATTGCAGTTTGGGGTCAGTTTTGACCTGTTTTTGCTAAAATGGTGTGAAATAGTTGCGAATATTGATTTCATTGCAAAATTTAAAAAATGATTATAAAACACCAGCAAACACCATCTTTTGTGCCTGCCTGTTGAATATCTCAATTCTGATATTGAAATCATTGTCATCATTTGCTATTCCTGATTCACTTTACCGCCTTCAAGTTTGTACTTCAGGTCAGTTGAATATGATCCCATAAAATGATCCACACTTTGTGAGAGTATTGCTGCAAGAAACCACAAAACTTTCTTTCACAGTAGCAGCCTTCACTGAAATGGGAAAGATCAACATTAGCTCCTCTGTAGCGTCAACGTCAGGGCGTGAACATGAAAGACAACTTTACTTTCCTATTTAAAAAAAAAATAACTCAAATTGGCTCTCAGTTAAATGACAGAGGGGAAGCTGTTCATTTGTGCCTTGTTGAGATTTGATGATGTGTGCTCAAGCAGATGTATCATGCTGTGAAAAAGTATTCTGCCCCTTCTCAAATTGCTATTTTTCCCATATTCCCAACTTTAATGTAACCCATTAAAAAACTGAGTATAATTTAAGTGTAAAGTTTTCAATTAAGTTTGCTAGATGATAAAAGTGATTAAGATATCACACTTCATGCATTTTATTTTTGTTTCCCACAGACATAAAAAAGTCATTACAAGTGTGCTTGTGTATAAATGAGACTTGCCCTTTAGTGCAACCAAATACACAATTGACTTCATCATATCATATTCATAGCAATGAACAATTTTGACTCATCAAATAACATCGTCTGCATGTTTTTGGAATGTGGAAAGAAGCTGAAATAGCAGGAGAAACTCACTGGTAGCACTTTTACAGCAAACATGCTAACTCCACACAGGAAGTCCTAAATTGGACCCAAATCATACGAGGCAGATGCTAACCACTACAGTATACTCCTATACTGCCTTTACTTAGTTTACTATTTTTTTTATTTGTTATTACTATAATTACAATTGATCATTTTAAAGGTCTTTCCTTTTTTTCCATTTTCTTTTTAAGTCAGACTAGCACTCCATAAACTCCAGTGGTAGTATAGCTGACACACCAACTACTTTGTGTGAGATCACCACCTGCTAAGAATAAAGATAGTTGGTGTCAGCCCTCCACTGAGCCATGGAAAAGCCCAGAAACATGAAGCTGCAGCCTTGATTGGTTAGTTCTTAATGAAGGTTTTACAAGCAGATCATGTTGCCATGCTGATACTTCAGATGCCACCTCTTTTTAGGCCCTTTTTACCTTCCCACAAAATAGCCCTTTCCCTTGTGACACTGGTTTATCCCCACATCCTCGCTGCGATGGATTCGCATTTTTCCTGCTAAGGATTTCACAGTCCGCCAGGTAGTGTCCGCGGGCTTGGCTAGTCTGTGTGAAAGCCTCCAGAGTGTGGGAATGTCATCTCTGTGATCCCTTTTTGAAACAAGCTGCCTCACTTAGGATCATGCCCACTGCCTGCTGGGACGATCCCACCTCTCATGCTGCAGGATAGAGATTATGTTCTCCTGTCTACCCCCACTACTTCCCAACCCACAATTCCAAGCTATGATTCACCTTGATGGAAAACCAAATGTACTGAATATAAGAAATATGATTGAGCACAGTAGGCTGCACAATGAGTGTATATGTTATAATTCAGTCAGCACAAGCCAAGGTTGTGGTCAAATCAATTTCAATTTGAATGGATTTAAAAGCTGAAAGTGTGTGTCAAATCGCACCACGGCCTTTGTCCCCAATTTGGTGTTTCATAAAGCAAATCTAGTTGGTGCAGAAAATGTCTTTAAGGGCCAGATGCCCAACGTTCACCAATGGTAGGTTACAGTGAGATTTCAACCACAAAAAGGTGGAAGTTGCAGAACTCTATCACAAAGGGAATGCAATGTAGATGAGACGATACCGGCAGGACAAGAAATTGTATGAATATAGAAGAAGAGTGAGATGAGGTGAGGCACCGTGGGTTGGGAAAGAGATCAGAGAGAATTGCAAGTGTGGAATGAGCCAAAAGAGACAAATGAGAAACAATAACAGATCAGCTTCAGATAGGGATGCAGTAGGGGAGAAGATCCGCTCGCAGTCGTGTGCCCTTTATCCCAGGAGTCACTACCTGAACATCCTTTCATGTTTAGAGATCAATACAAAGATCCCAACGTGCAGTCACCTACAATTTGCAACCAAGATAGTGTGTCCGTAGTTTAGCCTGCGCTACCCTAAGCAAACACTTCTGATGCTATTAATGCATCACAAGCGCACGCCCCAGCAGTTGTAGCAGTGCTTAACAAGGAAGGTAATTGACTACAATGTGTAGTATATAGGCGCGAAAAATGGGCTGGAATCGACCGGAGGTTGTAAGCTCTGGAAGAGAAGTCAATAAGAAATTAAACTCCGTGAAGGTTAGGGACTCGTGACTTCATGGTGGTGTGTGAAAGAAGATCTATATATGCACACGCGCGAGAAAATGTATAATTGCTTGTAAACATGGAAACAGTCACGCTGACTTCTCCATCGACTTGTGCCCATGTTTTTAGGTACTCCAAACTGAATGACCCGGCAGACTGGCTGTCTATTAACAGAACCAATGGGCAGATAGTGACCACGGCAATCCTCGACAGGGAATCTGTCTATGTGAAAAACAACATATATGAAGCCACGTTCCTGGCAACAGACAACGGTAAGACATACATATACATATATATAACGGATTTATAATGAAAAAAAATAATTGTTTTTTTGCTCTCCTAATGCACTTTAACAACAAATATATAAATTACAGGTAGAACTTGATTGTTTTACAATACTTTGTCCGTTTATATTTGTTCAACATTTTGAACATCGGATGAGGAGTTCCAGAGAAAATCAGCTTTTTGTGTGGTGAAAGTTGAAATTTTAGGGGAACGCTGGTAAGAACGACTTCAAATTAGAGTAACAGTATAACTTCATTATTTCTCAACATATCTCTACAGATATTTACACATTAATGTAATTGTACCATGTAATTGTGAAGTTAGAACCAAATATTGTGCAATTACAAAGTGGCCATGGAAACCTCTCAAATATTGCAAAAAAAAAGTTTTAACTCTCTCATGGGGAGGTTTTTGAGACATGTTGATATGGAAGTATATTGCAAAAGTGTCATTGAAACACATTTTTTTGCTTTTCCACTAGTCATGTGACCATGCCCAGACATGTGTGTGTCACATGACTTTCTCCCCTCCACTGCTCTTATCTTTGGATTCATAGTGGCTTGTTTTGGAACGATCATCCGCTTCCTTTGTCTTCTGTTTAAAACAGTAAAATTAACAGCCGGTTGCTACCGCATATGTTATATTCTGTATATAAAAAAAGGCTTTTGTGCTTCGTTAGTGGAGAGGCAAATAACATACAGTATTACTGAGGTACAGAAACTACATCGATCACTCCGATATCTAATCGAAGGAAACCTACATGTTTTGTTTTATTTAACTCGCCTTGAGGATATATGTGCATGTGTACGGTGAGTCTCATCTACTTGCGAAATCATTCGCCTCTTCGTTCAATTACGAGCATGAAAACTCAATGATACATGACATTTTGAATATTAACTTATAGGTAATAGATAATGTGAGTATGAATACTCACCCAGAGCTACATTTTCCATCAGTTTTGGTTTCACGGTTTGGATATACAGTATACTGTACGTCTACAATTGATCCTTTAATCTTGTCCACTACTTGTGGCCCCTGAAAGTTTCAGCTAAAAATATCCACAAATAAGCTCATATAGGCCAAAATTCCAAGTTGTCCTCCAAGTTGACCTGTCAAAAGTCCTGTGGTGTTTCTGAATGCGTCAAATGCACGAAGTAGCTCGACTTAAACATTGCATATTGAACATCTTGAGAAGAGCAGTGTAGGCAGAGAAATAGGTCTAATTGACCTTTGTCATTTTTTTCCTCTTTTTTTTGTGAATGTAGATTACATGCCGTGTTTAACAAAGTTGCATTTTCAATATAGTACAACACGAATATAGGCCCATACCAACACACACAGTGAGGTGCTGGTACGGCCTGTGTCACGTTGTAGTATTCGTATTGTTTGACAAAGAAATATTAAAAGTGACATGGCATCAAGCTGGTTGCTGAAAACAACCAGTATTGTTTTTAATTGCTTTAGCGTTTTGGATTTGCACTTGTAACGTGTGGTGATTTGAGCCAAGGACAGCCATGAACAGGCGCTGCGGGATAGCCAAAAACAGCAAAGACGTGCAGAGTTTCCACATGTACTTGCTTTATTTAGTATACAAAAAAGAATATATAGTCGATAATAATTTAATTATTAGATAATATAATTATAATTCACTATTAATTTTAAAAATAATTATTATTAAATAATTCATATATAGTTTTCATTTGGTAGGATATAAGAAAACCAAGTTGTTTTTTAACTTAACGGAACCACTCGCATATTGTATCTCAGATGTAAGTTTTTAATTTGGGGTAACATCAAAGGAACTGGCTATCATGAAAATCTTTTCTTTTTTTTTACACTCAATTCATTGGTTAAATTTTTTTTTCTCCTGAACTGAAAAAGGTCCTGTTGTTTTATTTACATTTCTTGACATTGAGTCTGCCCATTTTTTCAGTGGGTCATTTGTTATCCCGTTAACATGTTCATTGTTCATGAATTCGATGATTCAATGATGTTCCCAAGGAAGGAAGGAATTTTTGTGTATTGATTATTGATTTGTTTTCTAAAAGAATGCATGGAGGCTATGTTTTGAGGCAACTGAGGACATGGCGTCAGAATGATGTGCTGCGCAGAAAGAGGGGAGTTAGCTTAAATCTGTGACTCTTGCAGCGAGCTGATCCTCTCTTATCGTCCATACACGCCCTCCTCTCCTTCCCTCTCACACAATCCATTTGGCATATATATCATTTGTTCTGCCTCAGAGTTGAACCTCAAACTTAAATGAGCGCAAACTCATTCACAGCAAACCAATGTTTGCCCTTTTCTCAAGTGGGAGTGCAGACACCCCCCCCCCCCCAAAAAAAAACCCTAACTGCTTTCCCTTTTTTCCAAATTGCCTTATCAGTGACGTGCAGCTGGATGTTTACCTTAAGTTTAGTTTACTTTGAAATACTGGTTCATTTTAAAGTGCATGCATGTCTGAATGTGCTCATTTGATACAAGAATGTATCAAGATATGCATTTGCTATGACTGACAGCAACAAATGTTATAAAGTGACAGAATACAGAAAATGATATAGCCCATGTTGACACCCAACTATAGGTTGGACTTTGCAGACTTCTCATTTACTGACAATTTCATCTTTCCTTGCCATTTCCTGGTCTTTTCATTCAATATTAATGCCTTAGCTACTGTATTTCCTCGAGGCAACAATAGGTTCTTTAAAAATGCATGGTTGTGTAAAGCCGGTCTTAAAGCAGTCTGTCAGGGGCCAGCCTGTCACCAAGACCACAGTCACATGCCTCTCTTTCAAAACTTGATTGATGTCAACTTTATTTGCCAAAAAGTGGCGATTCTACTCGATAACAGAATGCGGCCTGAGTCAAACATGAGCCACCAGCACTTCAGGGTTATGTGCATGGTGACTTTGTGGGCAGTGCTGAGGTGCCATCTGTCATAAAATGAGATGGATTAGGGAAGAATTAAAAAGTGCGGTGGGACATTGAGTAGGACAAGAGGATGTGGGGCGGTTGTGACAGACGAATGTAAGGTGTGCACGTATCTCCATGATTTAAAGTTTTGCCCAACCGCCGTCATATCACCTCACACTCTCACACACATGCAGTTTGCAGTAGTTCATTGCTGATGCTTCTGTTTATGCGCAAATATGTGATTTGCAGAAGACTTACCGCTAGTCTTTTCACCGTGCCGCAACATGCCTGAGCCGCTGTCACAGAAAGGACTGAATACAAATCCTTTTGAGGAACTTACACAAACATAATTATTTATTTAGCTGGTTAAAACCCACATAATTCTCCTATCAACCGTGGCAAGCTGCTTCGTCTTGTCCCGCATACATGGCTGGGATTAGCAAAGCAGCAGTGGCAAACGTGTATGTGTGGGTTTTCCTGTGATTGTGTTTGTTTCTTAATACGTCCAGCAATTTTGTGTTTTTCTGCATTATGTACTATGATACCATATATAGAGTGCAATCAATGTATACTTGTGCAGGTAGCCTGTAAATAGACAGTTGATATTGTGCGGCCTTATAAAATATATGATTTTCATTGTGTAACTAGTGTACTTAAAAGTTAGCTGAAACTGCCATTATGCATCACACTTCCATTAATCAGTGTTGTAATTCAACCATTTTTCAAAACATTTACTTGCCACTTACCATGTCGGCAAATTTACACAAAGCTTAAAAGTAAATTTACACTTCACAACTGTAAGGGGAAAATAAAAAGAGCCTTACTGTTGCATAATGATTACCACCAGCATTCATTCATTCACAAGTTTTTCATAGCAATTGTGAATGGCTTTAAATTTGATGCTTTTCCATTAGCAAAAGAATAAACTGCACTTTTGTCATGTCCTACTTGCAACATAAATAATTGAAAATGTTATACTTCGTGTTGCATTTTTGAAGAGGAAAACCTTGTCACGTGAGGTTCGGATTTAGGACCCAAACGCAGATAAGACACGGAAGGTGCGAGACAGGGTCTTTATGTACAAAAATATAAAGCCACAACAGAGTAGGGCTGGATTCAAATGGCCTCAAAGAAAACAGTTGACCAACAAACCTTGATTGAAAGAACACGGCTGGATGCATGGAAGCAACTTTGAACACATGGAAGGACAGCTTGCATGGTAGAAAGCTTGAAGAGCAGAGTAGGGATAGAAAACCTCGACAGAAACCTTAACATACTGCCAAATGTTGCTCAGAAACTCCCGCTTCATCACAATTCTATATGACAGAATAAAGGCATATATGGCAAAATAAGAGTGATTGGACAAACTAAGAGTGGCTGCATAGCAATTGACAACGTCACCATCGTCATCATCAAATATCACTGCATAGCAGCTGACATCGTTTTTACCCACGACGTACACCTTTTTTGTCGTCGTCGCCTTTTTGTTAAGCAACCTTTTGTCCACCTGTTGTGCGCTTTTTGTTGTTTCATTAAAATTGATTGACTTTCGCCCTGGCTGGGTCTGCCCTTTTCTTCTGGGGTCCAACAAACACAACCCAATCGTGACACAAATGACCCAAACCAAAACGCAGTCATAACAAAACCAAAAGGCCTAAACTGCAAGGAAGTGGAAAACTTGCCCTGGTGTGTGAATTCTCTCAAATATGAAATTTAAGACAGATGCGTTTTCAAGGCTTTTGAGTAATCTCTGAGAATAAAAGACTAGAAACTAAGAACAAAATCTTAATTTACTTGTCGTCCATATTATATTGGCAGACAGACATGCCTTTATCGTAGGTGCCCCTCGTAGTGTTGCATAAACGGGCACAGGCAAGTACTTGTTTGATTGCGTTACAGTCATCGTTAAGTGCATCTTTTGGCAAGTGGATGAGCCGCAGCCGCATCTTCATCGACCCTGATGCGTTTGATTTGCCTGCCAGGCGAAACGATGAGTTTGAGAGCACCACTGTCAAAAGTATTTCTGTCACACACAGAGATTCCCCTCCCGTTCTACCAACATCATCATTGCTGAGGATTCTCAACTCTTCGTCTTCATTTTATTTATTTTTGCTGTTTGGCTCCAATCCGTCAGCCTTAAACTGCTGGGCCAAACAACACCGAGCACCCTCCCTTTTTCACAGCACACGTCTTCTCTTGGCATCTTTTCCTTCTGACATGATATGATTTTCTCCACATTGCCTCCTCCCTCCTTTCTTGCTCTCAGGCTCTCCTGCAGCCAGTGGCACCGGCACACTGCAGATCTATCTGATAGACATTAACGACAACCCCCCAGCGCTCGTACCCAGGGAGTCTCAGATCTGTGAGCAGATGAACAAGAATGTCAACGGCGTCAATATCACTGCCACTGACGCCGACACCGACTCCAACGCTGGTCCTTTTGTCTTTGAGCTGCCTAGTTATCCTTCAAGCATCAGACGCAACTGGACAATTACACGAATCAGTGGTGAGAGCAAATGCAAATGTATCCATATCAAATTAGATGACGACAAATCTGACAATGTTTATGCCTTGTAATGGATCTCTACTCACTGGCCTCTTCATTAGGTTCTCTTGTCCTCACTGATTCAAGAGCTAGATCAACACATTGGTCCTTTGCAAATACTTGAATGTTCCGTTTTGATTAACATTGTCTAATATGTTTGTTATTGTGAGTATAGTGAGTCCTTCACAGGAAGCTGGAGCTAATTCAGTTTGACTTCAGGCAAAAGGCAGGCTGCATCTTACATTGATTGCCAGCCAATCACAGGTCACATGCAGAAACAGACAACCTTTCACACAGAACCACACACCAACTGAATGAGAATTGAACCCACGTGGCATTCATAGAAGTCAGGGGAATTAACTCATTCACTGCCATTGACGGCTATAGACGTCAAAAATTCATTTGAACTTTTTCTAGTAGTTAAACTTTTTTTTCTAATTTTGTTAACAAGAGTTTGAAAACGTATTTAGAACAGATATAAAATTTGTGATTAATCGTGAGTTAGCTATTAAAGTCATGCGATTAATTACGATAAAAAAATGGAATCACCTGACGCCCCGAATTTTAATAATCTATAAATTGCGTCAGGCAATTAAAAATTTTAATTGTAATTAATCGCATGATTTCAATAGTTAATCACGATTAATCAACCATTTTATATATGTTCTAAATGTACAAAAAAATAATAATTCTGGGTCGACGTCTATAGCCATCAGTGGCAGTGAATGAGTTCATCTTTACACCATCAATGAATTCTACTACTTCTACTAAATTTAGTATTGTCAAATCATACGTTAACTAAAGGCAGAAGTTTTAAGACAGCTCTTCTACTGAATGAGGCAGCACAGTGACAAAGTGATAGCACACCTTGACACAGTCAAGCCACTGCTTTGCTTTTATGTGCTATCTCATAGTCTAATTCTATCTCATGCACTGATTTTTATTTGCTATCAAACACGAAAAATTCTTCACAATTCTAAATGGATCCATTTATAATCTACATTGATAATTGTTTAATGGGCTACTCCCTCTAAATTGTGGACCAGAGCATATTGACCAATGCCTAGACCTGCATAGTGTAGCACGTCCCCTCCCCACCTTTTTATTTTTGTCTCGTGGCACTGAGTGGTCCGGTCCGGCTAGCCCACCATGGAATCACACAGCTTGCCATAGGCCAGCGTGCATCTGGATGGTTGAAGACACTTAATGAAATGAGTGGTGAATCTCATGCTTTTCAATATATTATATAAACATATTTGGCCTTGTTCTCTTTCCTCTGCACAGGCAACTATGCACGCCTGAGTCTGCGATACCAGGTCTATTTGGAACCAGGCATGTACGAGGTCCCAATAACGGTGTCCGACTCGGGAAACCCGACCTTGTCCAACAGGTCTGTCATCAAAGTAAAAGTGTGTCCATGTGATCCAAACGGAGACTGCACTACTGTGGGCGCTGTGGCAGCCGCCGGCCTGGGAACCGGAGCAATCATCTCCATCTTGATATGCATCATCATTCTGCTCAGTGAGTATCACCTGTGCATATCACACAACAACTTGCAGCTCTTTGGCGGGTCATACACACCAACACATATTGAATGTGAAAGATTGTGATCGGCTAGGCTTTGTCCTTACTAACTCATCGTCGCTGCTATGTGAAAAACACTTATGTCCATTTTTTTTAATATACAGGGAGTCCTCAAGCTACAGCGGAATTCCATTCCTAAGCTAGCGATGTAACCTAAATTTCGACTTAAGTCGGATTTCCCTGTTAAAGTCAATATCTACATCCAAATACTTTGTACAGTAATTTAAAAAAAAAACATAGAGCCCGAACCAATATTTCGTGTTTACGCACGCACATTCATTGCTGACGGACAGCAGAGCGGAGCTAATTCAAACTTAAACACGGAAATGTGACATGCCCGATGGCGAGCGGGTAGACGTCCGTTGCTGGAGGTAATAACAACCCAACTTTAAAGAACTTTAAAATGGCGCGATTACTGTGGGAAATTATCGAAAAAGAAGGTGCTACGGACGAGGCACGGGCACCGTAAAGTCAAAACGACATAATTCAAGGACTCCCTGTATATGCATTTTTGGGATGTCTGCATTCAGTTTCATCCCAAAAACATAAACATGTAAAACAAATAGAAATGCCAAAAATGGACATAAGTGTTTTTCACATAGCAACGATGTCATGCTGCCTTGCCAACATAAGTGACCGACTTAAATCAATGCATTTGCTTTTATTATATTGCCAAATAACAGCTACTTTATATCGTACATCATCACGAAAGAAAACAATTAAATGCATATTGTCACATTGACCGTGTATTTTGCTATAATGTATTTTTTGCTTTAGTACTGGAGACAAATTTTCCACATTACAGTACTTGACCAGTAAGATGATTCTGATTCTCGTCACATTGCTGCTTTTTTTAGGTGCATGAGAAAAACAACAACAAAGTACTTCATGAAAATGATACTCATATTGCATTGGATGGTTGTTGTTTTTAACATAATTGTATGGTTTTTGCAATTTTCATTGTTCCTCTAATGTTCTAAAATGATAAAGCTGACTTGTCAATGTCCATGACAGCAGTGTCTGTCCATGATAATGGGTTTCTATGAACAAACAGAAATGATGGTAGTTAGTCTCCCATTATGTTCCTCTCAGGTCTCAAGAGCAATGACCTAGTTAACCAATCAAGACGCAAGACGTCATGTGTGCGTCGGCACGTGTGTTTTTGCTAACAAAGCAATCCAGCTCCCGGTGGTGTATTAGTCACGGCTTATGTAAGAGAGGTAACCATTATCCCGATCGACTGGAAGGAGGTGTCCACTTTATTCCCTTCCCTAAACTCTCGAAAACTACGAAAAAATGTCTGCGCTGGATCAAACTTTGTGGAAGAGCACACGACCAGTTGAATCCCTCCAAAATTACAAGAAAATACTACGTCTAAGGTAATGTTCTCCATTGTCGTGTTTAACTAAAGGCTAACGATAGCGCCGGGTAGCTAACTGTTCACGCATTTGTTGACTTACTATATACTATTAATGCCAAAAAATACAGAAGCTATGAGGTAATATAAATTCATTCTTACTCTGCATGACAGGAACGATGTTAAAAACTTCGGTTTCGCTGACAATCAGTCGAAATGAGTGAGGCGACTGTCTTTTTCTGACTTCTGTAGTAGCAGACAGCGAAGTGTATTTCTTTTGTTTTAGGGCAAAATTACATGGTGAGAGAGTGAAGATACCCTTCACTAAAGAAATTAAAGCCCCCCCCCCTCTACTTGTTTCGAAGAGAAATATCTGCATCCTGAAAATACCTGACTAAGAAATCACAAGGAAGATCTGACAACTTTGCCATTACTTTGTATGCACTTTAGCTCATCTTGACTGGTAAATGTCAGAAGGGGCTGCTCGTCGCATTTAGTGGGCGGGGAGGGGCGTGCCACGGTAAGGTCAATTGCATCGATATTCTACATTAGAATTTGAATAATGAAATCGCTAATGTTTATGTAGCTACCACATTTTGGCTTGATTCAGCAAAATTACCCCTTTATTGACTTTAAACATGACATACAATGATTGGCTCTTGCCTTCATTGTTATGGTAATTTTTCGATCTTCATTAAAATAAAGATGGATGTTCTTGAAACTTAACCCATCAGAGTAGGAAATCCAGCAAGTATACACTCGAGCAGTTCAAGGTTTTGTGCACCTCGCTCAAAGCGCCGGTATTCAATAATAATAATAATAATATTAACAATAAATAATACTAACAATTATTATTATTATTATTATAGTAATAATCTCCAATTGATTGTGTTATACAGTACAAGTCCACAGATTTGTCATTTTATCCCATTTGTGTGTTTTTACAGGCATGGTGCTTCTGTTTGTGGTGTGGATCAAGCGGCGAGAGAAGGAGAGGCACACCAAACAGCTGCTCATTGACCCCGAGGATGATGTCAGGGACAACATACTGAAATACGATGAAGAGGGCGGGGGAGAGGAGGACCAGGTGAGATCCCAGGAGAAGACACTCTAGCACGCTCTCTAAACTGACCCGCTGTACCCTGATTACATGTGTGCGGCCGTGTAGGACTACGACCTCAGCCAGCTGCAGCAGCCCGACTCTTTGGAGCACATCATCAGCAAACCTCCCGGTGTCCGCAGGGTGGACGAACGGCCCATTATCCCGGAATCCCAGTACCCTATCAGGCCTGTCGTGCCGCACCCTGGCGACATCGGGGACTTTATCCATGAGGTGAACGCAACCTGGGTGAAAGCGACCTGTGTGCACACAGCTCTACTGAGCGTTGCATTGTTTCCCCTTCAGCAGGCTGGCCTTTCACTTGCCATCGATCTCGACACTTCTTTCTCACGTTCAATATGTGGTCTCTAGAATGGCCACTGAAAGGACACATTTTGCTAGTTTACTGCTTCCCTCATCACGTCAGCTTTACATTTTTACACAAACAAACACACAGGCGCGCGCGCGCTCTTGAATGCCGGCGCTCTGATGTGAGAAAATGCTGATTGACAGGCTCGTGACAGCATGTTCACACTCGAGAGGTGTTGGCAGCTGTTCAGCTTTGATCCATCCAACCTTGTCTCTCATTCGCACACGCACACACACGCACAAATGTACACACACCTGATTTTGTTCCAACCGCCTGGTAAAACACAAACACAACAAACACGCAGCCTTCCTGCCACCCACTGGGTCCCACGGGATTGCGACACTTTCGATCTGTTGCCTCGCCATGAAGTGGATGGAGTCTCCGTCACCTGCCCAGCCTTCTCTTCAATGGCCCTCATTTGTCATTCTTAGAAGCAGGTGCCGCTAAAGCACTGCCTGAAAACACACACTTTATAGATAATTCATGAAGATGCTTTAACATCTAAAACAAGATCAACTTAATCAAGATTTATGTTATTTGTGCTATATGCACAAATCCCTTTCGAAATACACAACC
The DNA here is from genome assembly GCF_051991255.1 of Vanacampus margaritifer. Classification (NCBI taxonomy): domain Eukaryota; kingdom Metazoa; phylum Chordata; class Actinopteri; order Syngnathiformes; family Syngnathidae; genus Vanacampus; species Vanacampus margaritifer. Next base: position 31,496,521 of record NC_135432.1, on the reverse strand, counting down.
TAAAAGTACTCTTAAAGGGATATTTGACTCATTGAGCCATTTTCAGCAGTGAAAACTTGATTTTTGTCCTATTAAAAACTATTTTTCCACTGGCTGTTGATGGCCAATCATGGCTCACCTGTTTTCTGGATTTGGTCAATAAACTGAGCCATGTTGGTCATTACCTACTTCCTCAGCACAGGTGATGTCATCTTCAGTTGACAGCAAGTGGAATTTTTTTTTTAAAGGTATTAATGGTACATAAAAAATAATGAAGTTATCACATTAATTATAGACAAAATATGAACTTTTTACTGCTGAAAATGACTAAATGAGTCAAGTATCCCTTTAAATGTGTTGATGTATTTTGACATAGAGTACACTTCTTCAGTTGTATGTTATAGCAAAGATTCTATTCATTCGTAATTGTATGAGATTTTGCAGTCATTATTTGATGTAATAGTTTCTCGTTTTTAAGGCATTGGAACTGGATGGTCACAATTTGAGTCACGCTGTAAACAAAAAAAGATTTTAAAGGGAATTTGTTTCCTAACGACTGCTGAATTGCTCTTGAGCAAGGCATCAAACCAACCCACACTTAGGGTAGGGTTCGAAATTTTGAAAATGTGGTCACCTTCCTCAAGGGACATAAACACTGTTTATACTCCTCCTCACAAATTCTCCTGTTTTTCTTTATAATAATTTCAGTTCTCAGTTTGGGCATTTTTAGGGACCATGCTAATATTTAGAAAAAGACAGTATCTGATATATTCGCAATTAGCCAATATATTGGCCAATATATGAAGTAAGAACCAGAGGAGGGCAATTTATAAAAAAATTGGGCCGGTCGGTTAGTCCCCACGGAATGCCCACCTCTGGTAAGAACATTGATATACAAACAAATTGTTATAACACTAAAAATGTGATTAAAAAAAAAAGAAGAAGAATGCTGCTAATTCACCGAAACATATAGCAATATCAATCTGTCATATTTCCTAGCTATTGAAAAGTTCCATTGAAGCCACTGGGCAAAGTAAATACAAGGGCTGTCAAAATTAGTTTATTAATTTCGAATTAATTTAAAGTTCCTTTTATGCCACTCATTTTTTTTAAATGTGCAATAAATGACCGCCCCTTAATTGGAAAGAATCTCAGTCCCAATGCAGCTGACACGTCTACGTCAAAATATTGCAGTAATACATTAAATAATAATGCATCCATTTGTGGAGACTGAGGTCAAGTTGTATTTTACCATTTTTTAAATGTGCAGAATTTCACAATTTACTTCATATTAATTGATTAGCTAGCTCTTAATATGAAAATGAAAATGCACTTAGCTGTCACCAATGTCTTACAAATGCAATTATGCTACACTCTAAAAACAATTGGGTCAAAAATGGACCGATCCTCTACTTGGGTCAATTTGACCCAACTTTGGGTCAAGAAATGGGTATTTTTGTGTAAAACAACTCATGAATATTGGTCAGATCCTTTACTTGGGTCAAAAAATTGGGTCATTTTGTAAAAATTTAAATTGACCCATAAAGTGGGTCGGTCCATTTTTGATCCATAATTGGGTTACTTTTGACCCAACTGTTTTTAGGGTGTACTGGCAGGAAAAATTACCTCAGTCAACACAAATCAAAATCACACTTGTTTCTTACAGTACAGTACATCTTTTTAATTTTAACTAATTTTTAGGAGTTATTATGAAATTACTGTATCAATGACTAAAAGATGCAGCCATATTTCTATTAGTTAAAAAATGTTTCTGCTTTTATAATAAGAATATTGGAAGGGAAAAATATCAAACAGATATAAAATTTGCGATTAATTGTGAGTTAACTATTGAAATCAATGTGATTAATTATGATTAAACATTTTAATTGTCTGACACCTAGTAAATACTGAAGCAAACCTTTGTTGTTGTTTTTCCATCAAAAAGTCCAATGAAAGACACAAACTGACCATTCTTAATCTTCCTTGTGTTTAGGGTCTACGAGCAGCTGACAACGACCCCACTGCGCCCCCTTATGACTCGCTGCTGGTGTTTGACTATGAGGGCAGCGGCTCCACCTCGGGATCGGTCAGTTCTCTCAACTCCTCCAGTACGGGGGAGCAGGACTACGACTACCTCAATGACTGGGGGCCCCGCTTCAAGAAGCTGGCCGACATGTATGGAGGGGGGGAGGAGGATTAAATGTCACCATGAACACACACACTCACACACTCTCATCCCGTCAACACCAGGGGTTGTTACCGAACGCAACAAAGTCCACACTGACCGATCAGCCAATCAAACGACCAGCTCCAGAAGTCGGGCGGGCGCTGTTCCATGTTTGGCTGAAACAGAAGCTTTGAATTGTTGGGTTATTGTAGTTTTTCATGTGAACATTCTAGCCCAATTTTGGCTTCAGTCGTTTCTGTCAGATTTTTTTTGTCTGTGTGTGTGCCTTTTTTTCCCTGTGGCTTTTTTTTTCTTTCTTTTTTTTCTTTTCACTCCACAACAAGAGTCATTCCCTGTTCCTGAAGGTTTTCACTTTCCTCTCGCTGTCAGCCCCTGCCTGCCTCCCTGCAGAAGCTTTAAGTTTGAGCATCTTTGTCTTGGGGGGAGCAGACAAAAAAAAGGAGAACCCCGATATGACAGTCCCTCCTCTGTGGAGGGCCCTGGTTTATTCTCTCTTGAACTTGAATTACTTAGAATAGAAGCACTGTTGTTTTCAAAAAAAAAAAAAGTGCCTTCGGTGGTGCATATTTTAACAGACTCCCTCTAACTCAGGATTAGTTTCCATTTTCCTGACCCTTTAACTCAGACCTTCCCATTGTCTTATGGGCTATGGTAGCTGCGCAAGGTGCCAGTGCTGCTTTCAGCGGAGCTTTCGAACGAGGGTGTGTCATGTTGGCATACAGTACTACGCTGGCCAGAATGGACCAATTCCATAAATGTTTCCATCATATACAGTAGGCGTGTCCTCAGATGGCAGCCATCTTGAATGTGATTATAGAAATCACAGCAATCAAATACAAGAGTGTCGTGGAGAAGTGTCTTTGTTTCTTGTTGCTTGGCTAGCAGCTGTGTTTGTTTTGAGCTTGCTGCGCTCGCACTTACACGCGACTCGGCCTGTGCCAGAGTCACGCATGACCAGTCTTATGAGGGTCCATGAAGGATAATTGGCCTTGTAAGCACCCTATAATGTAATCATTTCCTGCATGAAAATATAATCAAATTTGCACTTAGCTCATTTAAAAATATAACAAAATCCAATAATGTAATCATTTTACCAAAATGTAACAACAACAAAAGTCTCGACATATATTCTAATAACATTTTCACCAGTAATGTAATACCTTATTACATTATTGTGGATTTATTATATTTTCAGGTGGAACTTTTTACTCTCAAAGCTGATAATGTAAACTTGACTAATAATGTAATTATGTGTGAGTTTAGTCCAAAGTTCTGCATTTTGTGTTTTGAGAATCTAAGATTGGTGTTAAATAATTCAGAGTTGATTTAAACCCCCAAAATCTATTTTTAACTCTGCCTGGTTTAATTTTCTTTTAATTTGACAGAGTTGAATTATTTAGTGTTAAACCAACTCTGCAGATAGTTAATCAAAGTAAGATCCACCCACTTGATTAGAACTGCTCTGCCATATTACAGCTAAATGTACCTGTTCTTTTTTAGTTATGTTCATGTTTTATTGTTAAACAATCAGACGTGTTAAGTTCGCCGTTACACCAGAGTTTTAGTGTTGTAAATGTAACGGGGCATGTGGCAGCCTATAATGTAATCATTTCCTGAAATATATTTCATTATTATTACATTATTGATGAAATTATTACATTATTGTGTTTTATTACGTTTTGGATCGAGTTAAGTGCAAATGTTGTTACATTTTCAGGAAATTATTACATTATAGTGTGTTACAGACCTTTAAGATTGTAAGGTTTGCAAGATTATCCACACACCCAAACATTTTATTTCCTTATGGTAACCATGAAGGAAAACAACATTGAAAATACAAAGTGAAAGAACATACCAGAGGAATCTCAGTTGTTACTCTTATTTAATCCCTTGCTATATTGTTCTTATTTTGATTGAGTCACTGTTGCTTCTTGACAATGTCTAAATATAAAAATGTTGGTGCTCACTGAGATTGAGGGATTTGAGCCTCAGCCAGGGATTTCTCAGCCCCTCAATCTGTCTCTCTTCAGACGCACTTCAACATTCATCTGAAATGTTCCCCTGAATTTTTTGGGCTGCAAGTTCAAGAGTTTTCATAAAGAAGTTTAGAGTGGGCAAAAGTTTGTTATGAAGTTACCAAGCCCTATATCAAAGTTGACTTGTTAAAACAGGCTCTTTAATAGACGTTTTGTAAAAGAAAAAGTTTTATTGAGACTTAATGAAACAGCAGCTGCGCTGATGGGCTTGTGTCTTCATATTTTACACTACTCCAAGGGTGAACTGAAATAAAGAGTTCTAAATGCTGTGCTTAAATTATTCAAACATACAAAAGGACCCAGAAGAGAGTGGGTGGAAAACACTCCTCTGTGGTGGTTAGCTTGAAGCTAGATAACTGGATTTGCTGTGAATTGATGAATTCCTGGAGGAGAACTTTAATGATGCATCTCCTCGAACGAGGCTCATTTGCAAGAAAAGCCAAACTAAATTGAGTCGTTTTCATGCAGTCCTGACAAGAGACACAAAAGAAGCAAATGTTCCTGCCAATAGGGAAAAGAAGGTCATGATCTAATCAATGAGGTGAACAGGGTCAGAATCTCACGATTCACAGGCAAACAGGTACCGAGTGCACTTTGCAGCGCAGAACTTGATAGCAACCATTTTCCCGAGCGCTGTCAGCTGAAAGTGCAATCAGAGTCGAGGCAAGGAGGGACGCTCGCTACCGGATTAGCTCTTATCTCTCCGGTTGCTCCTCCACCTCCCAAATATCCTCACAAAATAAACACAGCTGTTACTCTCCCGCTATCTGTGATTTGTGTCTGACACATAAATGTTGTATATACAGAAGATTTTTATACATTTGTCAACATGAAAATCACGTGTGACTGTGTGATTTTCAAACAACAAATGGGTGAGGTCGCTTTCACCACTAAAAAGCCATGGTGAAGAGAACCTGATCGCTTTTGCGAGTGCTCGCACAGCCATACTTGTCACCGCCCCACAGAACAAAGCGTGAAGCCGTCCGTCGTTCAAAACTGACTTGTACAGTCCAGACACACACATACACATACACACACACACTCCTGTAAGCCTTACTGTACATATGTGAGTGCTATTCCAGTGCGGTTGCAATTCATCTGCAAAGCCGAAGAGTCCTCTTGATGGTTGTGGACAAGGACGCTCTTTTATGATCCCTGAGCAGACATCCAGATCTAATTAAGGGACACACACACACACACACATGCACACGTATGTTGAGATTTCATCACAAGGCGCTGTCAATGTTGCATGTTGAAAAACTGCAACTATTCATTTGTGTCGTCTGGAAGTATTCCGTTTAAAAGCCTGAAGTGAGTCGAAAGATGATGGAATAATTTCTCTGTGGACAATTTGTGACCTGTTAGCAAGGGTATGTTCGCCACCACAACAAAGGCTGTTGTTTCCTTACAAATCTCTTGCTCAAGTCCAAATGTAAATAATATAGTATTTGCTCGCCAAACAGACCAAGTTTAATGTACGACTGGAGCTTTTTGCATGTCTTTTTTTATGATGGCCAGATAAGAGTAACAATCCAACGTGAAAACGTGTCGCAACCCGCATGACCGAGGTTGCACCCTAAATGGAGTTCTGGCTTACCATATCCTATCCACATAGTTTGAGATGAAAAGTTATTATGAAATTGCACAGGTGTCTAATGTCTAAAAAAATTACGTTTTTGTAAATTGTCAACAGCACAAGCATTTTGTATTGGTGTTTGTACCCATTTTGTACAAAAGGGAAAAAAGGAGAAAAAAAAGAGATTATGTTGTTTCAAGCGTGTGTTTGTAGTGCCACTGCAATTTTGGTTTCCAAATACCGTACAGTATACATGCGCTGCCTTGCAGATCAACATTGTAAGATAGATGCTGAGCTGGAGAATCGTTTTCAGCGCTGTGTGTTATAAATAAAAACAAATTCCCCTCCTTATAAGAACACTGCTTCGTCTTTCGTCTTTGCATTACCACATTCCATCACTCAAATGTTTTGTTTTGGGGTTTTTTGTAAATAAAAATGTCCCTCTGTTATTGGTGATTTGATAGATCAGCTATTACAAAATTATTGCTTCAAGATAAACAAAGCCTTCCCATTGTACTTAATAGTACGTAAATAGAATCATTGCTGAATTAGAATATGATCACTGGTTAACAAAGAGGAAAATCGACTTAATGTTGAAACCAGTTCAAAGAAGAAAAATATGCAACTCATAAAACTGATCCAGAGTTGCTGAGAAGTAAGGATTGGCGAGTACCGATACCAGATAGCGTATCTGGCCGATACCAGGCCTTATTTCAAGGTATCAGTACTCACAACGGTGGCCGATACCAGTACCTGCTGCCCTCTAGTGGCAGTTTTATGATTAAGAACTAAAGGCATGCATGTCTGAAGATGCCCATTCAGACACTGCATTACATGACGTAACAACCACATATTTTGATTGAGACTTTTTCTGGCCACTAGATTATTAGTTTCATTTTATTTATTTCAATTTATTTTATTGGGTGTTCTATACAAAATATATATTTTATGAACAAATGGAAAAAAGATAATAGAACATTGCCATTAATTGTATGCAATTTTAAGGAAAGAGGCTAGTTTAGGGTATGCAGTGTAGGTCTTTCTTTAAAATGATCTGTCATTGTTTAAAAATAATAATAATAGTAATGGATAAAAAGTAGGGAGACCGGGGCTAGTTGTATCACGGGGAAGTTGTCACATTGCAATTTTTTTCTCCACCAGAGGACGCAACGAAAAAGTGTAATACTAGTTTTCTTCGTTTAAATGGTCATAGGTTGTGTATCCTACTGTCTGAGAAGAGAATAGCACATTGTGAGCTGAGATGAGTGCCCGTTATCTGTTTTGCACAACCCAAAGTAAAATTATTCGACTTCATATATTTTGAAACAGGCGATGTACATAGACAAATTCTAGCAGCAAATCATGTGGAGAGATTACGGCATTTTGTCATGCCTCAGTCACTGCTCTGTTTTAAGATAACTTTAAACTAGATCAAGGATTAGCCAACGTAGTAGTTTGGGGCAACTTGTCTCAATCATTTTGGGGTTTGTTGTCACATACAGTATGCAAAAAATGGGCCAATGAAAATTGCACATCTGGTAACTCTGTTTTTGTATGCCAGAATTGTTCTTCAGATGATGAGTCTGAAAAGTGAGGAAATTAGTTTGCCAGGTTTTGTTTTATTGTTTAAAAATTGATGTTCCGATTGTTGGAACTACAGTAGGCCCACATGTCAGAACTGGTTTAAGTTTCATGATGAACCATCCATCCATTAACCGAAACGCTTTGTTTTTGGAAATTTAATTTAATCTCAAATTTCCAGTTTAAGGGAAGCCAAATCAGGCATTTGAGGCTGAGAGCTATGACCTAAATGCCAGCAGTTCCTAAGGACTTGAATCTATTTTATAATATTTTATGTTAAAGTTTGCTCAATGACTATGGTAAATTTTCAAGATCAATGCTAAACAATTTATGTGGCTGTAACAACAAACAAACAAACAGGAGAACAAAGATAATTTTGTCCTTGTTTTATTAGTTGCAAAATCCAATGTGACATCTTACCCCATATAGTGTGACAACTTACCCGTTGGTGGGGTAACATGTCACATGTTCACTACTTCTATTTGATGGCTTATAACTCTGCACTGACTCAAAGTATGAAAATGACATAAATACAAAAAATATACCTAAGATTTTGGTATTTTATCTGGTATACATGTTGTTTATATGTGATGTATTGATTCCAAGAAATATATAAAAGTATAAAATATGATACAACTAGCCCCGGTCCCCCTTACTAGTATCAGTGCTTGGTATCTGTGACTATTCAAGAGTTGAGTACTCATACTAATATTGGTCTAAAAAAAAAAGTGGGATCGAACATCACTACTACTAACTATACTGACCTGAGGGTATGATTACGTGAGGAACTGTGCCTTTTACATACAGAAGACCACTTTGACAAGAAGATCCCTAAAGCTATACAAAGATCTGAAAAAAAAGAAGTGACAAAAGCAGCTATTCCCTAAACTAGCCCTTCTCAAATAGAGGGGCACGAGCCAAGGGGAGTGAGTGCATGTGACCAATTTAGAGTAATCAATTAAGAGAAAAAAATCATGTTTTGGGGATATGAGAACAAGCCAGAGTATTCAGAGAAAACCCACACAAGCACGGGGAGACATTTTTACTCCACATGAGAAGCAGGGCTGGACTGTCCATCTGGCATAAAAAGCAGATGCTCGGTGAGCTGGCCTCTTTTGGGGCTGCTGCAGTGCTTTTTAATGATTATTTCCCTATATTTTATCCCAAGAGACTGGCCCACAATTTGGAGGGGCCAGTCCGTTAATCCAGTTCGAATATAGATAGCAAACTGAAACATCATCAATGAACATCAGTGACAAAACTACATGTTAGGCAGGAGTTGGGCTGGGTGAAAATGCCAGGGCCGATTTATTTATCTTTTTGTGCCAGTACACCCCTGATGAATTTCCTGCATGTTTCTGCATTGACTGGTGAAATTGTCTGTGGTTGTGAGAAGGCTGTACCAGGGCCGTTTCTAGCTTTATGTGGGCCCTAGGCAAGATGCTGTTTGGGGGCAGCTAGTTTGCCAAACTCTACCAAACTCTGCTTACGTCCCTAACTGTGTGACACAAAAACACTAGCCACTGCTTATCATCAGTTTATTTTATGTATATCCGAGGTTTATTTTTTTAAGCATAAAAGGGATGCAATAAACAAATATTAGAGATAAAGACAGGAAATTTTAATCTTCTTCAGGCAGAGATGTCAAAAGTCTTTATGTAAAAGTACTATTATTTGTGCAAAAAAACTACTCTGATAAAAGTAGAAGAACTGAAGTCACTCCCTTACATAAGTAAAAGTACAAAAATACCAATTTGAAAATGTACTTAAGTAAAAAAGTAAAAAGTAAATAGACCTTTTTCAAAATAAAACAAAGAAATTGAATTAATTATTTTTTTTCTTTTTTAAACCCAGAATACTAATCAACAGAACAAATCTGTAGCAACATGTCAAGGCGCATATCTGGGGCTGCGATTATATTTTTCACAACCACCTGGGGAATTTGGTGTTCTCAACATTGTCATAACAGAAATAGTAACATAATAGAAAATATAAGTGCAAACAGAAAAAAAGTGCAAAAACACTCCAAACTACCAGGATTGTGTACCAGTATAAACAATGACAGGATTGGGACCATATTCAAAAATAAAAAACTACCAACATTTTTTATTCAGCCTCAACAGAAGCAGGTTTGTGAAAGGATGCAAGCAAACATTAGAATGAGTGGCAGAATACCCAACTGGCTTTCAGCATTCGATATGCAGTATACTGTAGTCTTATGCGTTTTTTGTTGTTGTTGTTGTTTGTATAGCATGATTTTGAAATTGGGAACACTTTTCCCCTCTTTTTTACGAAGCCGATGATACATGTGTGTGAACCGTGACTTTTCTTTTTTCTTTTTTCTATTATTATTCCCGGTGACAGGATAGTAAAACATTTACTTACTTTAGCCTGCTGCTATGCTACCAGCAGTTGGGATGACTGACGGCTCATTCACTTTGTAAATGTTATTAAGTCTTCCCGTCAACACGATCACCACTTCCTGATCCATTCTGTGTGAGACGCTTTAAAAATGGCGGCGTTAGGGAGCTCATTTTCCTCCATATTGACAAACTGGCGTGTGATAATTGACTAGCAACTCGTCTGGTTTCCGGTGCACGGCGCGTGAGTTTTGCGTGTCTTACTTTGCGTCGTCACGCACCCCAAAAGTAACAACCCCATTTTCAAAATGTAAAGTAAAAAGTACAGATATTTGCGTTTGAAAGGTAAGAAGTAAAAGTAAAAGTAAAAAGTCACCAGAATAAAAAAATATTCAAATAAAGTACAGATATTTGAAAAAACTACTTAAGTACATTAACGAAGTGCAAATACTTCCCATCTCTGTCCTCAGGTAAGACTACATACACATAGAGGTTGGGGGGCCCTTGGTGGCTTGGGGGCCCTCGGCAGCCGCCTAATTGGACTATAGCAAGAAACGGCTATGGCTGTACCAAATCTTTTGACTGTCCTCTGAAGAGCCTTCCTTGATCAGCTTCTCAAAGCACTTCATAACTATCAGAGTGAGGGTTACTGGCCCATTCAGACCTGTCAATGTGGAGGTAAGTGGACGATGAAGGAAGTTTTGAGGCACGTTGAGAGTCGAGGCGGACCCTAGTTGGAGTGAGGTGTTGAAAGTGTTTATTAGCACCTCGGTCAGCTGGAGGGCACAGTTGCCTAGTAAGTGCCCTGGGATTGCGTCTTTGTGGAGGTTAATCCTTTGCAGGGAGAACTCTGCTACCACAGAATAGAGACGAAGGTGGCAGGACAGTCAAATGACTCCCCCCCCAAAAAAACTACATAGGTCTACTTTTTACAACGGGTCCAACAAGCATTATTTGAAGGTTATGAGCTCACAATGGACTAGTTTGCACATATCGTGCTTTTGATTTGATCTTTAAACAAAGATTGGGTTAATAGTCTTTTAGCATTTTTTTTGCAATTTAATTAAAAATAAAATCAATAGCATCAGTCATCTGTAAACATGTATGGTATGCTCCATAATTTTACAAATTAATATGTATTTTTGGGAAAAGACACAGTGTTTCAGTGACAAGCAAGATTAGTCAGAATCAGAAGTGCTGGCATGCTTCTTATCACTGATTTAATGTGCAGATGTTGCCACAGTTGCCAAATGAGTTTTTGTGAACAAACATCATCCAGTATGATAAACACAATCAAGTCAGTTCATTTGTCAATTGGGTGTGATGAGGCGGTCCTCCCGCAGGGATTGTAAAGTCTTTGCCAGCTGCAACATCAAATGTCCTGACTAACCAATTCAGTGTCAAGACATTCAAATCATGTATTTCATTTTTACCCTGCTCTCCAAAACATATTTTTAAATTCAAGGGTCACACAGGCAAATCTAAAATAAGCAATAAAGGTTTATTCCTGGAAATAATTTTTAATATTCACTCTGAACTAAAACTATATACTGTACACATTTTCCTTCCAATTAGTTTCAAATGTGTTTAATAGTTGTCACAAACCTTAATCTGACCTGTGTTGCTTGGAAACTGCAAATAGAAACATTTCTGCTCCATTATGACCAACACGTCCGATGTTTCCTTTTGACCTTTCACAAAGAATAATATTGTGCTACTACACGTTACAAGAAAAGTGGGGAAAAGCAAGGAAAAGACCCTTTTCCCCTCCAACCGGCAAAACTCCAAGCTAGACTGAACAGGTCACATTGAATTAATCCAGTTAACCGTCACATTATCATGCATGTGACACCATGCTGAATGGATCCATACATGCATTAGTGGTAGAGATTGAATCACATCACACATGACTGACTAAAGGAGATATTGGCTCTTGTTCAAGGAAATAAAGATTATTACCATTACAAAGTTAGGGCGCAAAGTACTAAAATCAAAGTTTTAAGAGGTCAGAGTATGTTTACAGTGTTATAAAAATAAAAACAAAAAATATCTTATTTTGACCTCTGCAAAGTATGTGAGGTTTTTAACTGGATATTTCTGGCCATGGTGTAAAAAGTAGCGTGCCAGTAAAATAATTCTCATCCATAATGATGTACTCTCATGCCGTATATGCTGAAAAATACAGTTGAAGCTTTAGCCCATTTGGTGCTGCTACCGGCATCACCCCTACTGAGAGCCTGTGGAGCAGCCGAAAAACATAGTGGTGGTTCAAAATAGTATTTTTTTTTAGATCTTTTTTGAGTTCAGTAAAAGGAGGAACATCACTTGTTTTCTGACACAGTGCTATTTTCTGGTTAGTTTTGGAGGCCTGTGGTGTACTGTGGTCACTATTCAAGCATAATTCAAATCGTGTTACTTGTTTTTCTTCCTCTTCTTCACTCTTAAGCTTGTTATGTCTGTACCGAAGCTACCGTATCTTTCTACAGATTTTGGATGAATATCAACACTGATTTTGACATACACATCCAAGAGAATTATAATGGGACCTTTTAGCAATCATTTGTCATTTGTTGTTATGGAGAAGCTTTGTCCTATTATCACCTTCATCATTGCTAGATAAGACTTGCTTTCGTTGGATATTGATTTCACAAAAGTGCACACTCTGTTTAAAAGAGAGATGCTATTTTCTTCAGGTCCATCCTTTTATTTCAGTTATTTTGTTCAGTATCACAGAGAAGCTGAAGTGTATCCCTACTGACATCCATTCAGACATCTGACAGCCATTCACACTCACATTCGCAACTGTATGTTCACTAAAGCCATCAAACATGTTTTGGGACTATGGGGGGAAGCCCGAGTGACCCATGACAGGGAGAACAGGCAAACTTTTGCATCCCAAGATATTTATTTCGTTCGTGACACCATACATTGGAAGCACTTGGAAAAATGTGATCTAAATGTTGCTGTACAAATGTGAGGATGTATATCAGCGACATTAATATATTACAGATTTGCATGAATAGTCGCACGATATGAAAAGTATCAGAGATGTGTGCAGTGAATCGTTGTTAAAACATTACAAAAATATTGTGGACAACTTTATATTTTTGTGTCAACATATTCTCATCCTGTGACTCTCCTCTCCTCTCCTATGGCCTGAGGACGGGAGCAAAAGAACAGGGAATAGCCCAAGTCTGATTGAATCTTCATCTAATGGCCGCATTATGGACGGCCTCAGGACCCAGACATGGCCAACATCAGACATCATGGATTGAATACGTCCCGAGTCCTCTAAGTGTAATACCTTTAATCCAAAGAAAACAACCACATGGGCAGACTGCATCAGTTTTATTGTCTTAAATCAATGTCGATCCCCCCCACCCCTCCACCGTGGGGTGCTGTTATGCAGATCGCCCAGTGGCCCCACAATGAACTCCTCGTCTAATCCTCCCAGGGAGCAACGGCAACCATCATGGGGGAGTGAGTTCTCAGGAGGAATGAAAGTGGGTTCAAACAGTCAAGAGTAACAGAAAACTCCACAGAAAGACAAACTTCAAACTTTCCCGCAGATACTATATTGACTGGGCTTTCAAAGGAAGCACAGTTTGGTTGGCAGCAGCAGGTAGGATGAGTGCTCTAGTGTTTCCAAAGAAAAAGGGTGGGGGAGTCTAAAAGCTTCGCGTGGAGGTGATAATGTTCCCTTGCGGGGTCAGTCGAGACCACACCACTGAAACAACAGCTGCAGCCAACCACATTATAGCAGGCGAGGGACAGAGATAAAGGAGTGCAGCTCGGGGCCCATAGAACGCTCTAAAATCAAATTTAGATTCCATTCTTACATCCAAATCTTATTAGGCTCCGCAGTTATTCACAGGGTAGCTATCTATCACGCACGTACACGCAACGTCAACGTGAGCCCGCCATCTGTCAGGACTCGCCTCCGCTGGGCTGCAAGATGTTGTCCTGATGGAGCCGCTTTGACATCTTCCTTTGCTCTGCGCATCTTTTTGTTGCACAACAACTGTGCTCGCCAGTGTTGACAGACATGGAAGTCCACTCTTTGCATTCAGATTGCGAAAAATATCACATATTGCTCCAAACTCAAAAGTCCTGATGATCCATTTAGAGTTTCTTGTAAACGCTCCTGTTTGCAATTCTTAAATCTTTGACTGCCAAAAACGTTAAATGACGTTTAGTAAAAACCTACGGAGGGCCGCCAAGGATGTTAAAAGACGTTCTCCAATTATTATTTTTTTTTGGGGGGAAACGGGTGGAGGAAAGCCTTGCCCAGCTGTGGTGAAAGTTTCAAGCAGATCTAGTTAGCCTAATGACTATTTTTGGCCCCTAGATGGCAGCAATGACTCTCTTTTGGCAAGATTGGGTAGGCGTCAGTAGAAGACGTGAGGCGGAGCTAGAGGGGACAATGGCTGGGGAAGGGAAGAGAACATGGCGACCGGTTGCAAGCAGCTCACGCTCGAGCAGTTTTTTTCAAAGACGAAAAGCATCGCCCAACGCTAAAGACCACATTGATGACGACGATGATCATCATCGATGATGATGATGATGGTAATTTAGAGCATTGTGACCGGATGTATCAAATATGAAACAAATTAAAAGTCAGTTGATTTTCAAAAAAATTAATAATTTATCGTTTGTTTGTTCAAAAGGACCAAAAATTACTCTATTTACAAGGAATCAGAATGTTCTCTCATATATTTCATGGTTCAGGCTTTAGAGGGTTATATAAGAGACAAAAGGTGGTCACAAGGCCAAAGTCATAAATGATGTCATATGAGACCTTCACTTTTCAGAGTTAGGATACGTAGAGCGTCCTGTTGTTTTGCTTTTTACTAATAAAATTGTGAAACAAGCCATTGAAAACATTGACAGGCAGACACAGAACAGCATATACCATACTATATTTATGAGCTGTATGCTGATTTGTATTCCTGTATGCATATATGTATCCCTCCCATACAGAGTTCTCTGATTAATATGTAGAGAAATTGTGGCCAAAAACACTGACGCAGAACCCATTTTGGCCCAAACCTTACTAAAGATTTGGTCTCAACGGTTTCTGATGTATTGTATTGTACACTGAATCCATCTTTCTTTTATAGACACATGACCAACACTAATCCATTATTTATACAACAAAAAACGTTAACATTTAATGAATTGATGGAGTTTAACCGACTTAAAATCTTGTATAAAAGCCATCATGAAATTTTACCAGTCAATCTACAAACCAAATTTATAAAAAGGGAAAGTGAGTACAAATTAAGAGGAACAGACATTTTTTCCAAATTTAAACATAGAACAAAACAAAAAGAAACTCAAGGTGTCAGTCTGTGGAATAATCTGGATTTTAAAGCAAAATCTTCTCAGTCTATTTGAAAAAAATTTTTATTGTATAAAAGCACAACTACTGCAAAAATATCTATAGCACAAGGACACACAGTTGAGTTATTTTGACGCGCTCGCTGTCATTCAATTTATGCTTTTTTTTGTGTGTGTTCTTTTGAGTTGATCAGGGGCACACTTCTCTCTGTCCCCTTTCATTTCTTTTACTT
The DNA here is from genome assembly GCF_051991255.1 of Vanacampus margaritifer. NCBI lineage: Eukaryota > Metazoa > Chordata > Actinopteri > Syngnathiformes > Syngnathidae > Vanacampus > Vanacampus margaritifer. Next base: position 31,481,228 of record NC_135432.1, on the reverse strand, counting down.
TGAATTTGAATATTGCCGGTGGGTAGTAGGTGCTGGATTTCACTTTCTTTTCTTTTCTTTGATCCTTCCTCGGGTCTCCTGACAACCTCACGACACTGGATTCTGAAGTATTCGGTTTAGGTGAACGGTATGGGATTTTTAATAGGTTTTAGGTGAATTAATGAGTACACGCTCACACGCATGCACACACACACCCGCACATGCACATACTCACGCACATATTCGCGCACATACAAAAAAGAAAAGAGGTAAAAAATGAATATTGCTTTATATTGTCTTTTTTTTCTTTTACAAATGAAATGATTGATTGGGTAAGCATTATGAGGTAGACCTCTCTCCAGTGTAACAAGGCGCTGTCTTGGGAATCAGCGTAGCCCGTGGTCGCAGACCCAGGCACAGCACATCCAGACACCAGCAAAATACATTCTGTACATAATGCATTATACATACATGAGAGACATTCTCTGGTAGTCTGAGGGAGTTGTTGGGTAAAATAGTTTCCGCAGGCCATATCAGGCACACAGATAGATTTTTACTGGCCCGTGCCATATTCTGAGACTAGCATTTGATACTGCATGCACGAGGCGTGACATATTATGGAAAATGTCTGGAATCTGTGGAGTGCCTGTCACCATCAAGTCTGAAACGGCACCAGTAATTAAATCTTTTGTCACATTTTTATTTCTGAAAACGTTCATGTCTGTCAGTGAATTGAGTTTTGAGTATTGCATTCACTCTCCTTCTTTTAGTGCTGTTGTTGAAGATTGCATGATTTAGGATTTACGGCTGTACAGGAAAGCACTGTCATGTCGAAACCAACAGGTAAGCAGAGCTGTGGTGTTAGTACAGATTAGAACTCAGAACAGCGCTTTTAGCATTAGCAAGCTGTCGGCGTGAGGTTTTTTTTCCGGCTTGGATCCACACACTAATTGACAAGTGTAATTGAATAGATTGGTGGTGAAGTGCTGCTCCACTAGTAGCTCACAAAGCTCCACCCCCAGTGTTGGGGGCAGTATCTCATTTGGATATGATATCACAGAACAACAATTTGAATTTTCTGTTAATGTTAACACAAAAGGTTGGAAATAGGAACGACACTGCACTGAAAGACATATTCCAATTGTTGAGTTTGTGTTGCTTCCTCAAAGAGATGGAGCCTCATACGTTGCAAAAACCTTGATTACCCACACTGAGGAATTTATTTCACTTGTCGTCGCAGTCAAATGCACAGTTTGAAAAACTGCTACAGTTTGTTGAAAGGACTTGCGATTGTACCCGAGATGGCAGTAAGGCTTCTAGATTATTTTGTGGAAACACTACACATTTAAATAAAGGATTTGAGTAAATATTTTAGATTTTATGCATTCAGCTAAAATGTTTGCCAGTTCTGCTCTATACCAAATATTCATGGGGAAAAAAATATATAGAACATAGAAAATTGATAAATTCACTCACAGCATAAAAGCTTCAAACAGATTATATTAGGTCATTTTAAACAAAATAAACTGTCCATTTATGATAAAACTGTGTGGGGATCAGGTTTCTGCAACCACTTGTATGACTTTTAGCACATTTAAACCATTCCCATATCTTCCATTTCTAGCTCAGTTTCTCTTTATTTCCCTGCCCACTGCTTGGCAGAGGTTAAATGTTTTGTGTTTTGATCCATGCAAATTACAAACCCAACAGATTCAATCATCTTGCTGCATGTGTCAGTGAGGACCTCATTTTCAGTGCATTACTGCCACCAATCAGTTATGATTTTTCAATTCGGCAAATCCATCTTTTATGTTCAGGATTGTTTGGCCTTGGCGGAGGTCGGTGCTCTATGCAGCACCTCTGTGTCTGATTTGACATCAATGGATATTAATTACGTATTATAATTTCATTATTTATTACTTTTTCCTCGTTGCCATGGCAATATGCTTCTGGTTTGAGCATTCCATTCATAACCACTGACTCAAATTCCCATTTTATGAAAGTCATTATTAAGTCTATAGGTGTCATTCTAACACGCCACTGTTGCACTTGTCTCTGTCTATCCTTCATTTCCGTAAAAGAAGACAAGCTATCAATGCAACACTTTCCAGAAGTTAAAGCTGTCGATGTTTCAATGCCTGTCATTACCGTAATTTCCACCTAAATATAACTAGCACCCACAAAATTTAAAGAAGAAAACATTTGTACGTACATAGGCCACACTTGACTGCAGGTGTCCACATTGTAACATGGAATATTTGCACAGAATGATTTTGTATATTATCCTCGCCCCCACTATACCCTATTTTTTCCCCCTGTATACTCATGTATTATACTGTTCTCAAATTTGCTGTTATCCACACTCATAAATGCAATATCATCTACAAAGTAATTTGATAGATTGGGATTTTTACAATTTCGTAGAAAATTTTAAAAAACGATAAATTCTCACCAGGAAGTACTGCATTTATAACTAATTTAATCGCTACTCAATCTGGTTGTGTTATTACTTTAGCTAGTACTATCTATCTGTTTAACAGCTGTAAATAATCCAATCCACTCACCATTATCCAACCTTTTTTGCTCAGCCCTTGAAGCTATTGGAAACTTTTACCTCGTTCTGGTCCCGCATTGTAACATTGGAAATATGCCACTAGAAAAGCTCAACTTACATTGGGTCTGACCGGCGACCGCACCATTCCTCTAGTAGGACAAAATCTCCCATGATTCTTAGACACGGAAGCAGGAAGTGGTTCTTGTTCCAATATGACGAAAACATGCGTGCTAGCAATTTAACAGTTAAATGCCTTTTTTAAATTGGTTTATCATATGAATTGCGATGACGACTGTGTGATTGTCATTCACACGGCACAAACAATTAGGTTGTTGACTAGACAAAAAACAAAAAAAGCGGGACTTCACAACGCGGCTTGCGTAGGCCTAATAGTGGGACAAAATAATGGGGCCGAGTCGGGAGTTGGGATGCAAGACTCAAATGGAGACCGGGACAGTCTGGTCACCCAAAAAAAAGGAGACGGTTGGCGCATATCTGGGACTTTTTTTCTTATTTGTTTTTGTGACGGTATGCGAGAGGGCTTGTAAGGCTGCACATTGCTAGCTTGAGAGCTATATCTTAGAACTGTCACCGCTTCACCGATGGCCCTCTGAGATGAAGACACCCATTAATTCTTGTGAATGGGCACAACTGAGGGTTGAAACGAAGAAAACAAGCTAAAGGGTATAATTAGGATTGGTCCTACACATATAGGTGGCATGACGCTTTTAGGCCCGTAAAAATCCATAAATTAACCGTTTAAACTGAAGAGTTTAAAGCATGTGAAAAAAGTAGCGTCTTATCGTCTGCCTGGAAATGACGGCAAATCTGTCCTCGTTTACAGAAAAGACCTGCCTTACTATACCGGATGTGAACTAAATTATGAATTTAAAAATACTATATTGTTCATCTGCAACTGTCTGTTGCCCACCACCCCATGAGACATTTATGTGGTTTCACCTTTAGAACCAGTCTCCCAAGGGCAAACAAAACCACTGTGTGGCCCGTAATGACTATCCCTTGTCTTTAGATTTATGTTGTATGATTAAAATTGACATCATCATCAAGGGCATTTTGGCTTGTATATTTTTGGTAAGGAAACATGTCAATAGACCTGTCCGGTGAAACGGTGCGGTACTGTACTTCGTCATATCCTCAGGCCTGGCATGAAGTGATACAACGATCTTGCAGTAGTCCAGACAAGCCAAATTGACACATGCGCAAACAGTAATTGATTGAGGCTTTTCAAGTTGGGTACGCCTTGCAATTTGTAGGCTCCATAAAAAGAAATGGGAGGCAGTAATTAGGTTTGTCATGATATAGTGTGCGCTGGAATTGGTGAGCTAATCAGAAAGGCCAACAGATGTAGCATGCAGATGCTGTCAGACCTCTTGTCCGTAGCGATAAAATTAAAGCAGGTCATTGTAACAGGCAACAGCTGTTCATTGCTAATTTGTTCAATTATGCGCAGAGGATACAGGCGGAGGATGATTCTCGGACCTCAAGGGGCCTTTTCTCTCCTGCCCTTTTGTCTCTGGAATCAGCTGAATAATGAAATCGATAGCCAACATATGTACAGTCAAAATGAAGAACATCAACATGGGTTCATGATTCGGTGTGTGGGGGAGTCTTTGTCAGGGTGCGTTCATTTCACAAAAGCTAATATGACCATTTAGCACGCAACACAATTATATTTGAGTGATCACTTGGAAATGCTGTATAATGAAGAGCTTTCCTCATAAATGATCCGGTGAGATGGCATCAACCCTGTGAGAAGGCGTCAGGAAGCGAGACCTGATGATATTATGAGGTGACACATTTATCAGTGAGTTTTTTCTCTACGGGTTGGTGACCTTTTAGAAAAAAAGAACTGCATTTACATGGACATTATTATTACAATAACAGGACAATGAAGACAATCGTCATGACTCTCATAAACAGAATTTGCATTTACTGGCAGCTTACAGACAAGAAAAAGCTTGCCTTTTTCTAGCTCCTATGATATCACAGTTAATTTTATTTTGTAAAAAAAAAAAAATGCATACCAAGATGAACAAAAACTGAATCTAACTGATGTTGTATGGGACATCACAAGGGAAGTCAACACACCAATTGACTCAGTGTGCATCTAAAAAGGATTAACTACCAAAGTGTTTTGCTTTTTCTTTGCTTATTTGCCAATGATGGCGAAGGGGAAACACATGATAATGGCTATAGAAAACGCCACACTCCACATAGGAGGCCCTGAATGGAGAGTCGAACCTGGGACCTGTCTACAGTGAGAGGGATTAATTGAAGACTTACATTTCCAGTCCATGTGAATAATGAAAATATTAATGTATACATTACATTTATTTATACCATTGTGTACGCTGCCGCACACACGTGCGTGGACACACACGTTTGTTTTACTATCTTTTTGGGGCCATCTCATTGACATAATGCATTTCCTAGCCCCTTCCCCTAACCCCAACCATGAAAAATGATTGCCTTACCCAAACCTCAACCATAACCAAATCTAAAACCAAGTCTTGACCCTCAAAAAGAGGTCTAAACTTGTGGGGCCCAGCAAAATGTCCTGACAAGGACGGGTGGGCCCCACAACTCAGTGAAATCCCGAAATATTATCCCCACGGCTGTTGTGCTATACAATATCCCACTACATTTTAACTTGCAATTTCTGGCTGTCTAATTCACCTCATTGCCTCATTAGGGCAGAAAATAGAGTGCACTCTGAATCCTCGCCACAAACAATCGTTCACTTTTGTGAAATGCATGAAACTTTTGATCTATTTAAAGAAATTCACAAGGTAAACAAAACGCAAGACTCTGCAAGACTCGCAGTGGCTTAACATGGCCTGATTCATCCTATGACAAATTGACTAGACTAAACTTATGGCACATATAAATGAATATGTAAAATTTATTCATTCATCTTCATAGCTGTCACTCACCGGTGTTATCCTGCAAGAAGCCAGCAGGCTCTCATTATGCAAACTCAAACAAGACTGTGGAATTGAGTTTGCTGTCCCAGAGAAGCATGAGCAAATACAGCCTGACAAGTCATATTGGAGGGGACTTAGAAGTTTGCTTAGGTCTGAACATCCACACGACGCCTTACACGTGCAAGAAATTTTGTCTGCCGAGAGAACTGAGTAAACAACTTCCTGATCCTCAAACCCAACAAATCTTAATCAGTATGAAGCACTGCTTTGGACTGTGATTGAAAGATGATGTCCATCTGTATGTTTTGTGTGTAAATACGACACAGCTTTCATGAACACATATATGAGCTAAACTTATCAGGACAAACAATGAGATCATTAAAGGAAAGATCATTTGAAGCTAGTTTTTAATGTTAAAGATGATGAAAAATATGCGTTATAAGCGTGCCAGGTCAGACAGACCCTGTACATTACTCGCATGTTAAAGATGATGCAACAGTGCCCCCCTGTGGAGGTATCGAGCTCAGTTTTTTTCTGTCGGTCTAAAGGCCCTGTGTGGTGGATGTACAGTAGTGCTCACCTATGTGAAAGGTAAAAATCTTTTTCTTTTTCTTTTTTTTTTGACACAATACATCCTGTTCTTGTGGTCTGGGATTTAGGGCAAAAGGCAGACTACGGCCTGGACTGATCGCCAGTTTTTCACAGAGCCATAATGAACGGATAACACATATATATTCAAAGTCATTGTATAAAGTCGAGTTTATTCATAGAGCACATGTAGGGTGACAGCAGTCGATCCAACTGCTTTACACAGGGTAGAAAAATAATCCTTTGTCTTAGCCAACAGTTGGAGTTGAAAAAAGCTACTTTTAACAACCGCGCTGATTTGTTTGTCAAATTTTATTTTATTTTATTTTATTTTTTATTTTTTTAGAGCTCAGTATTGTTCAGTCGATTTGACATCATCATTGCTCTCCTTTTTTAAAAAAATAAAAATAAAAAATAAAATGTTTTTTTCTCATTTTTCTTTCTTTTTTTTTAAAATATATATATATATATATACACTTTTTTTTGTATGTGGGTGAGTATGTGTATGTGCGTGTGTGTGTGTGCGTGCGTGCGTGCGAGCGTGTGTGTATTCATCAGTTCACCTAAAGCCCATTAAAAAAAATCCCATACTAATAATATAATGTAATAATAAATTGCCAAATGCAGAAACATCAATGTAAGTTATCACGATGTAGTGGCTCTCGCTAACAGACAGAATTAAGTAACCAGAATTAGGTTTAAAAATTCTATATACGTTAGGTATAGGTTTGTCAAATTTTAAATGACTGTAAAAGATAAACCAAGGTTCCTGACATAGGACTAACCCCAAACAAAATGAACTCGGTTTTGGACTCATTTAGCCTTAGATAATTAGCACTCCTCCATGCCTTGACCTTTCCAAGACAATCCAATCAAATAGAGGCTGGGTGGTGATTATGCTCAAAGACCTTAGCAGCATGTAAATCTGAACATCATCAGCAAAACAATGGACTTTTTTTTTTTTATATTTCCTAATTACTTCCCCAAGTGGTAGCATATATAGGAGAAAACAAATTGGACCCAAAATTGAGCCTTGAGGAACGCCACAGGTTAAATGGACCACATCTGATGATACGTGACCTAAATACAACCAAATGCTTTAAACAGCTGAAAGTCATTTTTGTTGTTTTCTCTCCCTAATTTCACTTTGCATTTCATCCCAACAAGTCAAGAACTATATTTATTTTTTGTAGACGAGGTGTAAACTAAAATGTTTTTTAGATATGACTAAGCATCTTCTCCAGATTTCTCAGTACTTTGATTGACATTTATGAAAAGGATGTTCCGAGTATCTCTCCTAATTGGCAACAACAACATCGTTTTTAAATTCCTGCCTTATTGTTTTTCTGAGAATTTTTTGGCTTGGACACAAAAGATAACATCCGTATGAGACATCCTGCTAGGGTGGACTGCATTAGATAGCAGCTCAGCAGACAACAGGGCGACAAATACGTCTCTAGGAGAGAGAAGGAGGGCATTGGGGAGTGAATCTATTTGGGTTTTTTTTTTTTAATCTAAAATATGCTCCAATTACGGTGGTAGATAAAAGCTTTAACATTTACTTTCACAAAATTAGCAGTGTTGCAGAAAAATGGAGCTTTGCCGCTCTCAGGGCCTTTGGCATCTGAAGTGCTCGGTTCTGCAGACCCTTTTTTTTTTTTTTGTGCAATGTGGCTGAAGTGTGAGTGAGTGTGAGAGCTGAAGGGAAAGCTGAAATCAGGGCACTGCACTGATATTTGCTCCATCTGTGAAAATACAAAAGGCCTGAGCCGGAGGAGGCTTTTTACATGTGCCGTCTCTTCCAGATAATTCTCTTCCTGCTGACAGATGTCTCATCATGGCAGTGAGGGATCAAAGACGAGCGCAGTCAACTCTGCTTCCCATAGCTGATATACGTGAGGTTAGTCATTTTGCTAAAAGTGTGACTTTTAGGAAGCTTTTAATAGAGCAGGTGCGAGTGGCCATTGCCTCTTTCCTTCTCCAGGCAGTTCACTCTGGTAATGCGCTGGCGTGTTAGCTGTCTGGACTCTGAGCCACCGCTGCTGGAGCCCTTGCTTGGGTTGATTGGAACACGACCCTGCGCCCTGAAACAAAGCATAGACGAGTAAGTTTTTATGTCCCTCATTCCAAATAAGACGCATCAAGCCTGTGGACAAATTGTAAAATACTGCCTACCTCAACGTTGGAACCCTTGAAAGGCCAGTCAATTTTCCGCTCTTTCCTGGGGCCGATTGCTGCCAGCGCTGTTAAGTCGGCTTCCCGCTGCCTGATCTGTGCCATGTTGCATCTGGATTACAAGCAAGAAGAGACAAATTCATCGTCACGCCTCAGAAAGAATGTTACATGCCTATGGCGACATAATGTATAGGACAAACCTCATTGGCCTTCTGTTTCAGCCTGATCTGCTCTGGGGAAAGCATAGGACAATTTTTTGGGGCTATTTCCATTTGCTCATTTGGATATTCTATAAATCGTTTATTGATTGCTCTAAACTGCTAACCTTGGAAGCCTTGAGGATGTTCTCCCTCTCCACCTCTTCCTTCTTCTGCTTCTGAATCGGATCTGGCTCGTACATGGCTATACGCTCATGACATTTGTCTTCCTGAGAGACAAAGAGCAGGGAGACGCTGCCTGGCCTGGCTTGTGTTTTTCGGATGCATGCAGGCCTCACAAATCTCCAGAGCTCTCCAAGTGAGCAAGGATCATGTCACACCACCAACAAGCACAGGTTGGTTGCTAGGATACGGGCACTTTCTTCCGACAGGTTGACTCCTGCCATGGAGACCATATCATTGATGTCGTCCTCATCCCTTGGCAAAAAAAAAGAGTCCTGATTAATTTCCATTGTATCCAATACAACACATCATTGTCACAACAGCTATATTACAGAATGACCATTTGGTTCAAAATATTTAGAATCATTTAGACCTCGACTTGACATAGTGGTTTAAGTGAAATTATCTAAAGCTTCTCATTCAGTGAGACTTTTTCACATCAAAACTGTCATGAGACTTGTATGAGAAATCTGAAAGTGGCGCCGCCAGTTTTCTGCAGCCATTTCTTCTGAACCGTCTGTTGAGGAGTTTGACTCACTACTTTTGCCCCAAAGTCAATGTGTGCCTTGTTCCAGGATCTAAAAAAAACAAACAAAAAACAAACAAACACTTTTACCACTCTTGTTCGAAGTATTGTACTTCACACAATGGTCTGAAAGGATGTCAACAGCAATGCTAGTTGGTGGGAAAAATTACCACCTGAATTGAGCTGTTTGACCATTGGTGGCTGTCCAAAAACAACTGTGAGACGGTCCTCTGAGTGTACCGACTGGAGCCTGCAACAGCGTCCCTCTTTGCTGGGTTTTGATCTATGCACATTTAGACAAATGAAGCACAAAACACTTTAGATTGCCCACATGGATGTACAGTTGGCTAAATAGAAAAAAACTACCATTTGGAGTTTACTGTGTGGCATTTAAGTGAGACTAATAAAGTGGTAGAAGAAGGAGGTAGAAGGCTCTGCCGGATGAAGGCTTCTGAACCTGAGGACATCAGGCGCAGAGCTGCTAGGCTTCGCGAGAGTCGGACATGGAGAAGAGAGCAAACAGATATTCAAGAAAAAAACATGATCATTTATGTTTGTGTGAATTTTTGTCACTGTGTTGTTTTCATTTTTGTTTTAGTCATTGACGAAATTGTCAGTCAACTTTAGTTATAGTTAGCATCTCAATGAATGGCTTCTATTTTAGTTTTCCTTTCATTTTCGTCGACAAAAATTATCACTGCTTAGACATCTGGAGGAGCATATTTTATACCAAGAGAAACATTTTTCTCCAGTTGGAGATGTACAGCTCCTAGTAATCCCTTCCTATTATATTGTGAGTGTTTTTTTCTCTCTTTTTTTTACTTTCTTTTTTTACTTTTAAGACCATGACAGATTTTTACACCGACAGCAAACTTTATAAAAAGAAACGCAAGACTGATGTGGTTTGTGGTTCTCCCTCCAAGCAGATACAGAACAGGGTATACTTCTGAGATGGCCTGCTTGACATTTGGAAGCATGCACATACCTGTAGCCCTGGGTGGGGTGGGGGCGGGGTATCTTTCTGTGGTGTGAAAAGCAGTTCACGCAGTTGTCTGGGCAGCTGAGGTTGGTTTGATAATGGTGGTGGGGGCAACAGCATGAGTGAACAGTCATGCACCTGCACCCTTGTACACCAGCATGACACAACTGTCTTTGAACATTCTTGTGGGGGCGGAGAAGCCGACCAAGTTTATCACAAAACAGTGTCTACGCAAAATGATTGCCCCAAGGTATTGGCAGGCACCATACAGACATGAATTTCCAGGCCACAACACACGTCCGTTGTACTCTATCTAAACAACATATGGTCTTTTCACGGTTTAATAGCACCCTCTATTGGTGAAAAATTAACACAGCATTCAATGAGTTTTTCCCCTTGTCAGGTAGCTAGCTGTCTGATATGCCTTGCAGGCAGCCTTTGTCGTGGCTGTTTTTTTTAACCAAAACTTAAAAAAAAGAAAAAAAACATAGTATAATTTTTGACAGTTTCTTCTGTGCTGCTGTGTCGAGCAACTCTACTCTAATATGCAGTGCTGAATAATCCAGAACATTTCAAAGATTCTCTTTGTTTAGCTGGACATTAGTCCAATATGCAGTACATGCATGAATAAACCACTTTTTGTGTGCTTCCATCTATTCAACAGCCCCAGTACCTGCAGAGGTGTGATCTGGCTGGTGCTGTTGGGAAGTGCAGACCATGGCATAGTGTCACGGCAATTTTGGGACTCCGCCTGAGCTTGCATCTGAATCAAGGCTTGTTGATGAATCATCACAAGCTGTCCACTTTCACTGCAAACCAAAATCATACCTGAAAGAGGTAAAAGCAAGAGTATTTATTATGCTCCACTTAAATGTATCCGTCCTGATCATCCCCTTTTGTTTTCTGGGTGCATGGACATACTGTAAGCTTTAGCAGGAGAGCCTTTTTCCGTCAGCTAAAGTCCAGCTAGCAAATCAAGATGCTCCACAAAAGCATGGCTTTAAACTTATAGCAAAATATTTTCCTGACTAATAGATTTTATTTTTAACTGCATGTAGGCCTATTTCAGTACACCGTGGCTCCATCAAACATTACACAGAATTTAAATTATCTTCAAATGCTAAAATGTTTTGGATTGGCTCTGTTTTTGTTTTGAAATTCTCTTGCTCGATGTGTTAATTCCTAGAATTGTAATAATCGGTTCTGAAGGTGGATGGGTGGGTTTAAAGGGACAGTAACGTGAAAAATAAACTTTTTGGAGCTTTTAGCTATGTTAAAATGCTAATTCCTTACCAAAAACATCACCGAAGTGGTGTTTTCCTCCATTCATCCCTCTATGAGAAATTTTAGGACATTCTGCTCTCCAAGCACCAGCCCCTCCCACCCTGAGAAAACGAGCGGGCGCTCACTCTATGATGTCATTAGGTGCGGACCCACCCCCGCACCGCCTCTGCAGACTAAATACACGCCCACTTTCTCTGAGACCTCCATGCTCTCAGAATAGTGATAAAAGTAGCCTTTATCAGTAAACATTCTGTCCAAATGAATTCAAAGTAATCAGTTATCCTTCACATTTGCAATGCCAAAGTGCAATGGCAGTTTGCTGTCTTTAATTCCCAGAAGTGGCTGACACTTGTGTAAACTACAAGTAAAATGTATGCGCTGCTGTACCTAACTGGAAGAATGATGTAGTGGTTAATGCGCCCTACTCTGTTTTTTTCTTCTTCTTCTTTCCTCTCCTCCCCTCCCCTCCTCCTCCACTACAATTTCTTGCGGCAAGGAGCCATTTTGTTTCAAATGTTTATTGAAGAATTGATGGCTTGCGCGGCCATTCATTGGAGTGCTCAAACACAGCAGCTGTGATCGGGCTGCTAGATTGTATCGGGGTCGCCTACAGATGACATCACGCTACAGGATTAACTGGAAATTATCCGTTTAAGTTGTATGAAAAAAATTGACGGTAAAACATTGTAAAGAAATTATTAAAGATGTCATTGAAATAACAAAATGTGTGGACTAAAATTGTAAAAACGTGAATAAATCTAAGAATATAAAAGCAGGACACTTTAAGATTGAAGAAATAATCAAATAGATAGATGCGCGATTCACTTCGGTTTGGTTTCTTTTTTAGCTTTTTTAATACATCACAAAAACAGTCTTAATGATATTTGAATTTGTGTATTTATCATTTATTCAATCTATTTTCTTATTTATTCAATATATCTTGCGTTTATATTCTTAGGTTTATTAACGTTTTTACAATTTCAGTCCATACATTTTGTTGTTTAAATGACATATTTAATATTTTCTTTCCAATGTTTGACGTCAACTGGATAATTTCCGGCCAATTCTGTAGCGTATCGTGTTCGTTAGGCGACCCCGATACGATCTGGCAGCCCGATCACCTCTGATACTGACACCGGCATTTTACTTCCACGTTAGAAGAATAGCCAGCAAAATAACCAATATTTCATTATTATTTTTTTAAATACATTGCCATGGTGTCAGAGGTAAGATTGAATCATTATATGCCTAGAGTTAACTGTGGAAGGGCTTCAAATATCATGATCTAACTAATCCTTTTAAGATTTGACACCATGCAGACCAAATATGGACTACGCTTTAGGATGAAAATATGGACTATGACACACAAAATTTACAATGATTCGTATTTGCAACGAATTTCATCACTGATTTGAGTCGTGCAATTATGTCAGTCACCTTCTCTGTTGCACAGCTACGGATGGTACTTGACCCAGAATCTGCTCCCATCTGCATCTCTAAACCATTAAATGTTCTGAATTTGGGTTACGGTCAGCACTTCTGGCTAATGATTGAACCCTGTTTAACCAATCACAATAAAGTCCTGGGCTCCTGACGCTCTCATAGTGCCATATTTGTAGACGCCAAACAAACTTGCTCTCAGTTTAATTGGGTTACAACTTAGTGGCAATAGTCGAAATTACTATGAAAATATATCACACTACAGTATATCACTTAGATCATAGGTGTTAAACTCCAGTCCTAAAGGGCCACAGTCCTGCATGCTTTAGAGGTTTCACTTCTCAAACACACCTTATTCATCACCAAGCTATGCAGACACCTGATAACGATCCTGATCAATTTCATCCAATTGTGTTTGAGGAGGGAAACCTCTAATACACGCAGGACCGGAGTTTGACCCTTTTCAAAGTACATTAACTGTGCCACCCAGTGGACATAATGGGAAATACAGCGTAAGGTAGCACTCCTGTTTATTGACAGTGAGTAGATAACTAAACAAGCACGTTTTTCACATGTAAACTCTGATGAAATTGGAGAGTTATCTGAACTCGATGTCTTGAATTAGAAAAAGAGAAGCATGATGAGGTACATTTTAAAATGTAAGTGTTTCTACTTTTTATTATTGTTTCCCCCCAGCATTTTACCTTATATAAGATCTAAACAGAATTCGTCAGACGTGAGTATGTTATTATTTTTGACAGTTGCATAGTGGGGATAAGTGTCCATCCCAAACGAGGCACAGTCTTTACTCTTAACAAGTATATTCAATATTATTATTAGCCACTGAAATGTATTTTTATTCTCCTAAAATTGTGGTAGTAAATAGTTCTTAAAGATCAAATGCAACTGTGCAACTTTTGGCTGCTTCACCATGATAACACGCTTGCTTACACCATGACCTGAGCATTTGACAGTTCCTGACCAAGAAGAATATTGGCAGTTTTATCATGTAGAAATTTTGCTTATATCAAAGCTGTGTTAGACTTTTTTTTATTTATTATTCTTTTAAGTATGAGCACCATGTGGTGTAATAATGTAAAAATTGGACAGTGCAAACCAAGTTGAAATGTTGTACCTAAATTTCAGAGTTTGTATTATTTTACTTTATCTTCAGTAAAAAAAAATGGAGTCCATTCTTCTACTTTTTACCATAGTATCTTTTGTACAAGTGCCTGCACTACAGAGTGTGAGTACTTACTACTGTGTGCCACTCCTGCCTTAATCAGGAGGAAGCCAAAGTATTGTGGCTGCCATTTTCTTTAAAAGATCAATTAATTTCAAATGTTGAAATTAAGTCAGTTCATTTCAAATATTAAGTTCATGTTGCAAGTGGTCATGGAATGATTCATATACAGCCAATTAAATTTGTGGATGAAAGGCTTAGTCAGTGCCTCATCATGGCCAGGTGTGACTAAAAAGCGGTGGGCGTGGCTTTTGTGTGGGAGCAGACCTTTCAAATTTCAAATTGTTGCTTGCATTGTGTGGGTCGAACTTGAGAACAACTGATGGGCGCTTTGTAAAGCAGCCATGTGTTCCACGAAGCCATACATCGGCTGCAAAATAGAGCTCATTTCAAGAGCTCAAAATCGCTATGAGGGGATTCTGTATACAATTGACAAAGTGAACTCCACAGTTGTGCTGGCGAAAGGTGAGTGAAATGGCAGCAACCCTTGCAGCGACTTCTAAATACTAGAACAACGCAGTCTAATTGGTTGTCCTCTTCTAATCAGTTAAATGTTGTGGAACGGAAGGACGACCTACCGACAGACCTACACCTCCCAAAGATGATATTTTTGAATATATCACCTTCCGGGGAAGTGATATCAAAGATATCACATTGTGTGAAGCCCCAAAACACCATGGCCTACCTCAAGATCCAGCGATAGTGCAAGTGGGTAATAATTTTCCAGTGATGTATTAATTATTTATTTATTTGTCCTAGTGCTTATTGTGTATTTGAATGGAGAATCCTGCTAACCTCAACTGCCAACAAGGCAGGAAAAAAAACACCACCACCAATCTTGTGATTAAAAACTATACGTACTGACATTTATCAGATTGATACTCTGATGGTAAGTCAGTGTGACTGTCTACTATCTATTTGTCAGTCATCAAGTGCAGGGTCGTCTGGTGTCTACCCGCCTTTTGGACCACTCGGTCCACTCCAGATGCCTGCCTACAGCCATCTTGCTGCCAGCTCGCTTCTCAATCCTCAGTATGCTGCAGCTCTTGGCCTTGGTAAATCCGTGACACATTTCACCTTCATAAATTTGACACTCACTCAAATGTATTCCAATGTTCGTTTATTTCCAATTCAGGCCCCACCTTGCATGCTCGAAAAGGCCCCATGGTGGAAAAGGCAGTTCAAACTGTAAGTTTGGAAGAGTTTAGAAAGAGGAGAGTCTTGACTGCTACCCAGGAGCAAGATCAGCACTGGGAGAAGAGAAGGCTTGTAAGGTTGAGAGGAGAAAACACTAGAAGGGGCATTGGATCTGGCAGTAAGTGGGAACTGTATTTCTCCTCTATGCATCGTTTTAATTCATGTTATCATTGTAATGATGAGACAATGATGTGTTCACAGCAGCTTGCTTATTTTAATCTGGCTTCCTTATTGTATATGCACGTAACTGATAAATTACCAACTCACTGTAGTGTCAGATCTTCACCAATAGGGGGCGCTAATACACAGTAGAACATCTGTGAAATGCTGATTGACTTTATGCAAACATTACATCTATGAATGTAGAGAACCTACAGTAAATGTAGTTATTAAATGAACATTTTAATCAACGTGCATATTGTTTGAAAGGGAGGTCAGGCCCGGTTGTGCCTAATTCTCTTCAAGAATCCTCCCAGCAGCAGAATGGAAACGGGCCACCGACCAGACGCCAAGGTAAATATTCCTAAAATAGCTGACAAGTGACTCTGACAATGAATAAATGATTGATTGCTCATGATTGAGTTGTAGGTACCCGAAGACGCAGGGGCCGTAGTAGGGGCCAGCTGATGGTGGCCAAGGTTCCATCAGCCACCCTCAAATTTGACACGGATTTTGATTTTGACTACTCTAATGCGCAGTTCAATAAGGAGGAGTTGGAGCGGGAGTTGCAGAATAGGTTGACGATGGAAGGTTTGTTCACTCGGCACCAAATTGCAGCTTGGATTACTCAACTGAATACATGTTCAGTCACAAATAAATGAGTTTGCAGTTTGAGACCATTATCTTTGCTTGTCATGCAATATCATGATCTATAATTTGTCTGCAGATGGAAATAATAATAGAGGAGATGAACAAAGCACTGAAGCACAACTAAACAAACCGGAGAATCATTCAGGACCAAAATGCTACTATGACAAAACAAAGTCATTCTTTGATAATATCTCTTCTGATAATAAACTCAGGTATTGCAACTTTTACAAAATCCAGCCCACTATGTATTCTTTAACTTGTTCATGTGTGTTTTTGTTTCAGACTTACGTGGGCAGAGGAGCGCAAGCGCAATCTGGAGACATTTGGGGCCCCTGGCTGGTTCCGCAGGGGCCAAGGCTTCAGAGGGGCAAATGCTGGAAGAAGGGGACAAGGCATAACTCGTACTTGAATATCTTACAGAAGCAATTATGGACAGCTGTGATGAAGATCAGCGTTGATGTACCGCACGGTTTATCTTTTTTTCTAAATCTGACGTTGCATGCAGGTGGGTCTTCGTATGCTATTTTTGGTAGTTTGATGCACTTAAAATGTTATTCCCTAGTCTATTACTCAGTTTTTTAATTTTCATTTGACTTTGTCACATTTTGCCTGCGACTGCATGGCTCACTAGTCTACTATTTGTATCTATACCTTTTTGTTTCCCCCTTTAATTGCCTAAGGTGCTTTTGTTTTCATGACATTTTCTTTGACTTGTAAAATTTGACAGAAGTGGAAATGGTTTTGAATTGCTTTTGTCATGAAATATTTTTGCAAATCTGTAACCATTAGGCTGACCTGACCTTGATGCTTATGAAATTAGTTTGTTTTGCTTTGTTGAAGCCATGTGTAATTTATGTAAATAAACAGGAGTGATGTCAAATATTTGCTTCCTACTGCATTTGGGACATGGAGAGGCAAACAAGCTGCAGTAAGCATTCGTTAACAAGTTGTCTTTTTGTAACAAAGCTCCATCTGTACTAATGTAAAGGACTACCAGTTTGATATATAGTACACTTCTGAAATAGCAAATTTGCGTAAATTGTAACATATAGGGAACAGTGATATCAAAATGCAACATGGCAAATCATTGCTGAGGTATTTTAAGAACAGGCCCACCGCAGGCACCATCTCGGTGATAGAGTAGGTCATAGTAAAGTGGTCAGTGCTCCACAAAATAAAGAAGACACTTTTGAATTAAGTGCCGCCATATTAACGTGCGTGATGGGCCGATTCTGTTTGACATTCTGTGGAAATGCCACTATGCCTGACTTCGATTTGTTGTGACTCTTTATTGAGTGAGATACTTCTTTTTAAAGTGAGCTGCTGATAGGATGTCTATAGTCGTCAAATGAAATTGGTAGGTTGCTCGACCATACCAAACATAGGGGGAGTTTTTTTTTCTCACCCTCTTCATCGTATTGCACAATATATTGCTACGTTTATCAAGCGTGTACATGCATTTAATTTGAGTGAAACGAGTCCTGTCATTGTTGCTCTCGAAAAAAAATCAGTGTTTTTAAAACTCTTTCCTAATTAGCGGTGTCTGAAATGTTGGACACCCCCATTTCGTGATAATGGCGAAACTGCAATTAGAGGGCTAAGTTCGTAAGCAGTGACCGAAGGCAAGAGCGCGTTTTACTTCCCATGTAGAAATATGTCCTTTTCATCGCAGCTCTCCAGAACAGAAGTGACGCAGCAAGCCATCCAAAAGGTAACACAGCAGTGTGATGCAACGATGGGCTTCCTAGGCTACACTTTCACGTAATGGCAAGTCCGTGTGTGATTTGTGTTCGGTTTTATCTCCAGTTTGCATAAAGTAGCTGTAGTGATTATTACGAGGAATTGCAACTGACATTTTATCGAGTTCTTCAACCGGGATGGGCACAATATCCCAAACACTTAATACCTTGCCCCCCCCCTTTTTTTTTCTTTTTTCAAATGCGGTAAACTGATTTTTGCAGTCAAGAAGTGTTTATAGGCTATTAGACATTGACACGTAATTTAACAACAAATACTGATTTGTAGTTGGCCAAGAGAAACTGGTGAACTTGTAGTTAATAGAATGTTTTCCGCCAAACACACATGCGGTACAGTATTTTATTAGCTCCCTAACCAGTCCTTCTCAAATAAGGGGGTGGGGGGCCCTCCTGTGTATTTGACCTCAGGAAACTATTTTTGTTGTACTAGAATTAAAATGTAAATGCACATCCACTGCAGTAGGTGGCAGTGGCGCTGTCATTGTCAGAGTACGCAAGGAGTATTAACTCCTCTGCAGAGGTGTACTCAAAATTTTATAGACAAATTATACTATTTATAGTCGTGGCGGAGAGTTTTTTTTTTGGGGGGGGGCGCACGTACCAAAAAACTAATTGAGAAGCCCTCGACACCCAAAGCACAATTAGGTCCCAATTTAAGTGCAGATATTTAAACACAGAATCATTATTAGTTGGCCCCCATCCAGGACAATTTGCAGAAGTGTATTGATGCCATCCTAGAAAAAAAGTTTAGTAATGTAATTAAGGTTTACGTTTTAACTACTGCTGTCAAAGTTAAAGCATTAACTTATTAATTAATCACAAAAAAATATTGCATTAATCATGAATTAACACAGATTAATAGCATTATTAATTTTGACCATAGATGATCCTTTAGCATGACAGCGGATGGCTACGTTAAAGGTAGCACAGGTTGTGTTTGAGCAATAAACATAATAACATGCATTAAAGTAAAGCATTTAATAAATGTTTGCGTATCACATTTAGAATATTTGTTAATGTCAAAATATTGGGGTCATTTTAAATTATGCAAGTAATTAACTGTTTAGAGAAAGAGGAGGATGAGCGTGTCCAGTGGATCCAAAATTGTTGAAGACGTCCTCATAACATCAATCGTCAAAAGAATTAACACATAACCGGTGCTCTTCAAATTTGGCGGGAAAAAAATGTTGATAAAAAGCCTTTTAAGCGATTAATTGTGATCATTCAAAATTCTAAGATGTGATAAGAAATAAATGTAATCGTTTCATGTATTTGCTAAGTTATCACGGTAGAATGTGGTAAGTTTGGCTCGCCCAGTCGACAAATAACACCTCTTCCACCTTTCTTTTGCGTTTTATAAATTCAATATTCCAAAGTTACAAACTACTAATACAAAAAAAAAAAAAAGGGGGGGGGGCACATATTGAACATGATTTAAGTTGTAAAAAGTAGATGCAATGCATATCTACGTAAGTGACCTGAAAAATTGCTTTGCCTTATGCTGAATGTTATGTTATTTCACGATTTTGAACTCCCCCTAGCGTGACAGCAATATGCTGCCAAACAATTTCACCCATGCATCATGTCAGCATTATCGTTTTGTACTGTGGCTTGCCTCTTCAAAGTTCTTTCTCTCCTAAGATTCTGGACACAAACCATCATCTAATACAATGCATCATGTATTACCAGAGCGAAGACAAGGCAGCTGACTGCACACTGTAGGTATTGAAGTATTTTGTGTGACACTCACTAAAACCGTAAATGCCATGAAGCCCAAGTTACTATCATTTGTTTTGTATTTTGACAGATATCAGCAGGTTCTGCACAGAAATCTTCTTTACCTGGCAACGATTGCAGATTCCTATCAAGACTTGCAGTCCATACCTGCAGTAAGTATGTTTGGGTACAACAATCACATAACATTTTGTTTTTGTCTTAGACAGGAAGAAAAATAACACGTTTGACTTTTTTGGTTCACAGATAGAAAATAAGTATAGTTTTGTCATTTCATTCACAGCCTCCCACTTCAATTTTGTCCGTGGGTACTGGAAGAATGTGCCAGAGTGTGGGACATACTCAGGGCAATCTCAATGACAACATGGGACCAGGATTGCCCCCCACAGCAACAATACAGAGTCCAATCAGCAATGGTAAGAGTACCAGCATCTTTTTTGAATAGTCTTTGTTACCATATCTACTGTACCTCCACGGAGGGATCCATCCTGTTGAATGTGCTTGTCTCATCCTAATTTTGCCGCATGTCTGATACTGATCATGTTTTTATTCTTTATTCATTTGTTGATTAAAATCACCAATTGTTTGTCACAAATAATAGCATTTTGAAACTGCTCAAATGATTGCTTTCTTTGTTGTTTCAAATCCATCCCATACACCATGTTCTATCCTTCCGCAGGCATGCAATCCTGTGATGAACTTAATGTTGTTCAATGTAAAATGTGGATGGGGTACCACAGTGGCGTGTGTGCTGGCTGCTGTGACCATGCACATGTGTCATCAAGCCACAGTTATATTCCCATGCAGCACCAGTCTGGTCAGGTGCACCTGACTTTTCCCTCTGCATTCCTCAACTTGCCATTCAGCAGCTACAATAGTTTGGCCTCAGCCTACGACTTTAACCCTACTCTACCCACTTCCCTGGAAAGTGTGATTCAGCGCCCTGGACACGGCTATGGCTTTTCGTCCTCCTATTCCTCCTCCACATCATCCTCATCTTCTTTTCCCTGCAGTATTCCCAACATGCAGTCCAACCAAGGTGAGCCAGGTATAGAGCTACTCTATCACCACAACATTAACTGAGATAATAACAATTAATATGGTGTCAACTGTCAAGTGATGTGTAAATGCGACATAGGATGGTCTTTGCATATGCTGCTGCTAGTCACTTTTAAGTAAGCTTTAAAGTGAAAGTCAACCTTAAACATTTCTTGACAATGTTATATGTGACCTCACTAGTCTAAACATGACATTCTGATTAATATCACATTTTTGGAATATGAGTTATGAATCAAAATCCAGCCGTTTTTATCCATCTCAGGGAGCGGCCATTTTGCCACTTGCTGTCGACTGAAGATGACATCGCAGTTGCTCAAGGCTCAGGTAACAACCAGTCACAGCTTACCTGTTTTCTGAAGCTGAGCTGTGATTGGTTGTTACCTGAGACCTGAGCAACTGTGATGTCAGCTTGGGTCGACAGTAAGTGGCAAAATGGCCGTCCCCTGAGATGGATAAAAAACTTCTGGATTTTGCTGCTTAGAGATAGATATAGATAATATTAATCAGAATATCATATTTAGACTAGTGGGGCTGCATAGAACATACAAGTATTAATGTCAAAACATTTTTTGGGGTTGACTTACCCTTTAAGAATCGTTTTTTTTCCCAGAGCATGATGTATAGTATAATATACTATACAATATGGCAGCCTGACACACTTTTTTACTGCTCTAGTTATTGCTGGTTCCTACTGCATTCTCTTCTTTTTACCCCAATAAGACCGCCACCTGGGCTGTGCAATTAATCAAAATTCAATTCCAATTTCAATTATTACACTCCACAATGACAAAATCAGCATAATAGTAAAACATTTTTGGGGTTTTCTAAATGTATACATTTGCACCTTTTTAAAAATGTTCTCATTTTTATAAATTTAGTTTCGTCCAAAAAGAACTTGCAGTGTTTCAAATAATGATTTGTCTTAATTTTTTTATGTTTAAGCATTATCTTGTTTTGTACCTAAAAATAAATGATCCATTATTACCAAAATAATCGTGATTAATATTTTCTTCATAATCGAGCAGCCCTACCGCTACATATTCCTCCACCTCTTTCAAGACCAGCACCAGCTTCTCACCTTATTCCTTCAATAACCTCTTTGCTAGTCATCTGTAGCGGCTTCTAATAACAACAATAATCAATGTATGTATATCTGTTACGTTCTTAATACACATAGGCAAGCCATGTAAGAAAGGTCAGGCATAAATCACACAAATAGACACACGTATGGCAAGCCCTTTGAGCATTTATTTTATATCCTTGATATCTGACAGTAGTGTTTCTCACTTGTTCAGTCTTTGTCAGCACTAGTTGGACAATTAGCCACACTGGCTATGCACTTTGTCATACTAGTTGCACAGAAACTCTGACTAGTCGCTCATTTTCAGCAACGTGTTAATAAGTCAAACGTGAATTCTTCTCACTAGTGACGTGTCCTATGAATTCCTTGCCCTAGTTAGTTTGTGAGAGCTGAAACACCCACTAGTTAACTAGTGAAAGACAAAACACTGACAAGTTAACTAGTGAACGGCTCTTGAAGTCTACATGTTGAACTAGTGACAGGCAAATGTTTTACTAATTAACTAGTGATGCCCCAAATATCCACTAGTTACACTAGTGAGACATTTGGACTGAACTAGTTCAACTAGTGAGGTCCAAAACGTTCACTAGTAGAACTAGTGGATGCCAACATGCTCACTAGTAAACTAGTTACACCCAAAAAATTAATGAGGAGGTGGGGCCGACGTGCATCCAGGATTCCTATTGGCTCTGCAGTTAAAATGCACCAATCAAGATTCAGATTTTGTCATTATCCCATCCCCTTTAAATTGCATGTTTTACACTAGTTTACAAGTTGTCCTGAGGAATTGGAGCTCATTCACAAGTGGATGCCTATTACGGTTACATGTTAACTAGTGAATGCAGAAACCCAGACTACACAACTACTTGCATCTATTTGGACTTTACAAGCTAATTAGTGAGGCTCAAAATGTTCACAAGTTCACTAGTAAATGCAAAGATATCCACTAGTTACACAAGTTGGGCTCATTATGATGCCACTTGTTTACTAGTGAAACACGTGTTTTCCTACAAGTGAACGATCTGGTTACAGAGTGAGTACCTAGTAAACTAGTGACACAGATTTTCTTATCACTAGTTTACTAGTAGAAGGTATTTTGTCTCACGTGTCGGCCTCAAGACTGAACTTGTACAGACTTTGACTGTGCAAGTTTCACACAATTGCTCACTAGCTGGCATGTGCACACAACTAGTTAACCAGTGAAAATAATTACATTTCACTATTTGACATGTTTGCCAGTTACAACACTTCGCAAGTTCACTAGTTGTGCGCACATGTCAACTAGTAAGAATTTTCGTTAAACTAGTATGATGTAAATGACGCATATTATACTAGAAACATTAACTAGTTCAACAAAATTCATTACTTGTTAGATATTTGTTATACTAGTTGTGCACAGTTGCTTACCAGTGCTACATAAGGGTCCACTAGTTAAAAGACACGCCCAACATGAAGGAAAAATGTCTAACGTGTTTTGTCAATTCTTGAACAAGTTCATTTCTTGGTCTGACTTGTGAAAGAAAATGCCTTTCTCTAGTTAACTAGTTAAATAAGCATCAGGGTCACTAGCTAACTAGTCAAAATGTCTCACTAGTGTAACTAGTGAAACTTTTGGGCATCACTAGTTAACTAGTAAAAACGTTTGAGTGTCACTAGTTCAACATGTAGACTTTAAGAGGCTTTCACTAGTTACATGTCAGTGTTTTGTCATTCACTAGTTAACAAGTAGGTATTTCAGCTCTCACTAGTAATCTAGTGCAGCAAATCAGAGGTAACTAGTTAACATGTTGGAATAATTCACGGTCAACTAGTAAACATGTTAGAGCTTTTGTGCCTTACTAGTTAACTAGTAAGACTTTGAACATTACTTGTTTGGTTCAGTGGGCAACTAGTGCATAAAAAAGCTGACTAGCTGCGAGTTTGGCACTACATGCATGCTTGTATGTGTCACTAGTTAGACTTGTGTCAGCACTAGTTGGATTAAAGTGGCACAAGTTGCAGAAAATGGGTGAGATGTCAGTGTTTTTGTACAAGTAGTACGACAAAGCGCAGAACTAGTGTGGCTGAATGTCCACCTAGTTCTGACGAAGACTGCACTAGTTAGGAAACACTACTGTCTGAAATCAAGGATATGGAATAAATGCTCAAAGGGCTTGCCATACACACGCGCACAAGAACCCACCCTCCCTATTAAAGGCTTTCTTATGTCACAGTAATCTTAAACACACAACTAGACAAACTTTATAAGCCTTCTAAACTGCCCATGAGTCCTGGCAAAGTTCATTTAGTCTGACCACTTGGGTGTCACCTGCCTTTCCAGGATGTGCACTGCAGTACATTGGACCGCACGGGTTCTATGGAGAGCCGTCTGGACACATGCTGAGCTCCAGCGAGCCCATAAACTGGCAGCCTTACCCCAATGGTAATCATGCACTATCATCAACCTCATACACACAGCTCTCAAATACACCAGTCATTACCTTTCTACTTGGTGCTTTCTCACAGGCATAAACCAGATTTGCAACACTTGTCAATCTTTCTCTTTCACTGTGGGAAAGGGAATCTGTCTGTACAATTGGATTGATATAAACAACTGCTGAGGTCAGAGATTCCGTGAAACATTTTTCTGGCATCTGGCACAATTTTCATTTGATCATCTTCAAATTTGAAAGTTGAAATTGTTCAGCAGATAAAAAAGACGGAAAGCTAACGCTCAAGATAGATGCTGATTTGCTTTGAATAAATAAAAAATTTAATCTATTTTGCATACTAGTATTTTTGATCTCTTAAAGAAACAACCCCTCCCTCCCCCAGTTTAAGTTTGTATGCACTTCTCTAAGTAGACCTTAGAATTTCTTAGTGTTTTTCAATGTGTTGAATGGTGTATTTTAAAGGACATGGGGAGTATTCAAACTAGGGCTGGGTATTGCCAACAACCTCACGATACGATATGTATCACGATACAGGGGTAACGATATGATATGTATTGCAATACATGATCTTCAAGGCGATACATATCCCAATATTTTGCATTAATTTACTTGCATTTTTAGTGTAACAGTCAAATGTATACCTAAATGATATGTTTTATTATGCTGGATGGCAAAAACAATTTTTTGTTAGCAGCTCTTCTGGTTTACCACTAAGCAGCATGCCGGGTCTAAATGTGCACGCACAGCAGAGCAAGGAGCAGCTTTCACAGACATACCAGGAAAATTTATGAATAGGCATGAGCCGATAAGAGTAAAAATATCAAAGTATTAAAATTACAGCTCTAAAATGTGCTTATTTGAAATATTTGAGGAAATAATAACAGCATTTTTTCATGTAACATTCTATTTTGTTTTTAAACAAAATATAGAAAAGTTGGTACATTTAGAAACATGTACCATGTAAAAGTTTATAAGTAAATAAATGTTTATTCTTCCTCTGTTTGAATTTTTCTTAGCAAGATGCAGTATGCAGTCACTGATGGGCTAATTTTAAAACAGACTTCACACGTACACTTTTTTTTATAAGTAGGCTACAATGCACTCATGTGACATGTGGACTAGTTGAGGGCAATTTACTTCAAAGTCTGCTTGTTAAGTACAATGCAAGCCCCCCCACCACCTGGGATACGATAGAAGAAAAAAAAGCTTCTGTGCGTTTCAGCAAAACTGAAAGTCAAATAAAACATTCAACTGATTTAATCCTATCCTAATACTTAATCCTGAACACTGCAGGGTTTTACCAAATTGGATCCTCACAGTATTCTCAAGATCAGCAGTGTCAAAGCCAACAGTATGGGCCTTACCACTCCTTCCAAGGAGGACCAGAAGCACATGAACAGAGGCCCCTCACCTATCAACAGGTACATGAATTGACAGCATTACTTAATCCCTCTTTTGTTTACATCAAAGAGACCAATCAGAACGAAAAAGACGGAATTGTTTACATTTGACCCTAATGTTGAATGAGTCTGTCCAGATTTTAAAAAATTGTTCATGATTGTAACAGTTTGATGGAGGAATATTCAGTTTCTAATTCCATAATATCAAATGGAGAAAGCCTAGGTTGATTTGTGTCAGAGTTGGACCATAGTGGGTTGATTTTGTTATTTGAGGGTGACTGCATAATTTATCTCCCACATGTTTAGATTCACTGTTGGTCGTCAACAATGCCAAAGCACCCACCATTTTCAAATACCAAGTAACAACAACAATAATAATAATAATACATTTAATTTGTAATGCATTTTTCGTCAGCACTATCACAAAGTGCTACAGAAAAAAGTAATGCAGTAATATAGTTTGATTTAGGCATACCATTACCAAAACGTAGTATACTCAAGTATACTTTAAGTTTATTTTGGAGTATACTTATTTTTGAACTGAAAGTAAACTTTAAGTTAACTTCTTGAGACTAAATTGGCCCATTTTGGTACACGAAAAAATTACTTAAGTATGTCATAAAGTATAATAATAAGTATACTTAAGCATACTTTAAGTACACTATTAGGTATACGGAAAGTATACTTGAAATTGTGTTTGTCTAGTAAAAGAGTTAATTTAGAGCCCTGCTTACAAGTACACCTAACATTTACTTGGTGGAGTATACTTCCATTAAGTACAAAAAAAGTAACCAGGAAGTATACTCTCCTAATTTGCCAAGTACATTTTAAGTATATACCACAGTATGTAAACTTTTAGTATATGTTTCAGTATACTTAAAGTATACATAACATTTATTTGGTGGAGTATACTTCCAATAAGTACAAGAAAAGTAAACTAGAAGTATACTTTCCTAATTTTGAGTATACTTAAATATACTTCTTTTTGGTAAGGGTAGTCATGTACTGTACATGACAGGTGGCTTTCACTGTTTACTGCTGAACACAAAATCAAATATGCAGTTCATATTAACATGCATTCATTACATATGTGTTCAGGTTTGAAGAGAGTGTAATTGTGGCAAGAAATACATTAAATGCACAATGGATAAAACCCCTGTTTTTTCTCTTGGTTAAAATATCTTTACATTTCAGGTTCAGTATGGGAATTATCAGCAAAGAGGATCAAATTGTTTTCCTGATGGATGCAAGTAAGGAAGCAGCTCCAATGGTGGATCATATTTTGATGAAAAGTTACGTTAACTTGGCAGTGTTTATTATCAAAAAAGAAACCGCAGTGTTAAATGTTTTCCTTTAACCTGTGGTTCATGTTAACTGGTTGTAGCATGGTAAGAGGTTTATAGTTGAATGCAAGATAGTCCGTTAAGCAAGTTGTGGCATTGTTGCTTTTTCTCTTTTGTAATTGCCTTTATCCTCCCCTCTTTATTTTTTGTTTGTACACATAATTGTGCCAATAAATGCAGGTCAGTCTGTAAAAGGAAAGCTCTATATTTTACTTCGTCAGTCACACAACTGGGCTTACTAATACATTTTATGAAGATCCTAAAACCCAACTTGATCCGCAGGTACAACATGTCTGTTTTGGTCAAACTGATGTTTTTGTTTGTGGTGTAATGTTTTGTCACTCTTGGCCATCTCATTGGGAGCTCATACAGTACTGTATACTGTATTATCACCTTTCTGAAATAATGGCTTCCGTCATTGTTGCTCCTTTTTCAGAAAACGCTAAAAACGGAACCAAATACTGAATATATCATAAGGAAACCCTGGTATGGCTGCCGGGCTAATAAAATGCTGGGAAAAGCCTGTTATTATTATTGACAGTACATTGGGTAGAGCAGAAGACCACTACTACACTTATGCTCAGATTCTAGTTTGGTAATAAAAAAAAAAGTATACAATTTTAAAGACAGAGAAAGCAGACTAAAGTACCAGAAATTCAACATTATATAGAATTAAAATGATGCGGTTGATATTTGTTTTGCTTTGGTTACCAGTTCATGTTGCAATCAAAGAAAATTAGAGGATAAATAGAATAACAAAGAAGAAACAGAATAGTCGGGTATAGGCCTACTGTAGATGTAAATGGTGGTATGCGCAAGTGATCATTAAACAGAAATTGATGCGGAAATGGCAAAAGCAGTGCATGGGATAATGAAAGAAAAGGAAGATGTTTTAACAAAATCAAGACTTGGAGAGAAGCAATGCATTGAAAGTGACAAAACACTAGAAGTAGTAGTATCAAAACACAGGTTTGAACAATTTCAACATAGGAAAGCATGAGTCTGGTTAATACCAATGTGGAAAAGAAGAGACAGTAGCATTGGGTTGGTTCTCTTTATCTTTACTTTACAATTATTTAGTGGAAAGTATGGATACCTGGTTCACACTCCATACCAATAGGTGGTGGTAATGTACCTCAATGTTTCTTGCCAACCGCTATAAAACACTACAGGAAGAAGTTTTGTCCCTCTGTGTTTCCCGTAGACGAGTTCTTTTTGACGCCTTTCAAGTCATGATTGTTGATAGAGGTTCACTTTTTTTTCCCCCAGCGATAAAATAAATAGCTGTAATAAGAATAAACGTGGGGATGCAAGTGGTTAAGACAAAAACGTCGAAATGTTAGCGACATTTTTGAGGTTTCAGAGTCCTCTTCGGATTCTGCCAGACAGATCTTTAGTGGAGAAGAACCTCACCTTGGCCGCTTGCTGTCTGCTTCGAGCGGCGTGGAGACTGCAGGTCCCCACCAGAGACGTTAGCACCGCCGCTGCGCTGCAGGCTAAAGTTCGAGCTAAACAGAAAGGGGAAATTTCTGAAAAGAAGCTGGTAGGTCTGTGATAATATCTGCCATTCGAAAAGAACGCGCAATTTAGTAGCGATCCATGGTTAATATTATGAACCCAATTGCGTGCTTGCGTGGCTCGAATACAACAGTTCAACTTATACAGATAATTTCAGAGGTTCGAGCACTATCTTATTTATCATGTCTGACTTGACCTCAAGACAGGACCTCTGACAACTTAGGGTGTTGGTCCATGCATTAACGTTGTCTCGTGTATTGTTTCACGTAACAAGATTGTTGTGTTGGCTTGCTTCGTCGCAGTTTTTTGCTAAGAGAGTCTCTCTGACCTTTTAAATTTAAAAAAAAAAACGTAATAATGGCCAGAGTAAGGTCTTCCTGACGTATTTCCGTGATAACAGCGCGAAATGCATTTTGGGATATTTTACCAGCCAAATCTTCGTCCGTGGGAATCACTGGTCCGAATCCATGTATCCTGGTTGATAATCTTATGAGGAATAACCAATGGAATACTGGTCTTATTAAAATATATTTGTGTTCCTCTTTCCCCAAGCGAACGACAAAATTAAAGACTTGTATTAATTGTCACCAAATTAAACCATCACATTTCTATAAAATACTAAGGACTCCGATTCAGGATTAATAAAGATTGCATATTCTGTTTTGTGAGTGGTGTTCTGACTTCTATACACAGACTCGTTACTTTGTAGACCACCGACGTGTGCGGCTGGTGGCCGGCTCGGGCGGAAAAGGGGTTTGCAGCTTTCACAGCGAGCCTAGAAAAGAGTGGGGTGGACCGGATGGAGGAAATGGGGGTGATGGAGGAAGCATCTCCTTTAAGGGTGAGAAAATTGAGTAATCAGAATTTTACATGCTGGATACATGTACAGTATCAGCAAAATGTTGTATTGTTTTTGTTTCAGCTGATAGGTTTGTCAAGTCTTTGGCTCAAGTAGTTCCTGTATACATGGCAGAAAATGGACAGTCAGGGAGCAGCAAGAACTGTTATGGTCGGAACGGCCGCCCAACTTTTATTAATGTGAGCCCAGATGGTATTTCTCAAGTTTGCAGTAAGTTAAGAACCTGCTTTGTCATGGTAAATTCATTAAAACACCTTGCATTTTTTTTAAGGTTCCAGTTGGCACTGTGGTGAAGGAGAATGAAAGGACACTAGTGGATCTCTGTGAACATAGCCAGGTTTATCTGGCTGTATTTGGAGGGTCCGGAGGTAAAGGTAACAGGTTCTTTCTGTCTAATGAGAATCGTGCTCCAACCACCGCAACCCCTGGAACTGAGGGCCAGGATAGAGTCCTTCATCTAGAGTTGCGCACTATGGCCCACGCTGGACTGGTAAGAATCTTGTTTAGTTTGATAATGCATTTTGACAAAGTCTCTGTTAGGGCTGAACGATTATGGAAAATAATGTAATTGCAATTTTTTTCCCCCAGAATTGCGATTGCGATATATGCAAAAAAAAAAAATCAGCGTCATTTTCAATGAATTTTTTACCCGACAAAAAGTCAATTATAATAAACAATATCAGATACATTATAGATTATAAGATCTTAAGATAAAGGCATATGAAGCCTTAATATCAGTTTTTTCTACTACAATTACAGTTACAATTTACCACTTCAACATATCCAACTTTTCATGTTGCATGAAACATGACATGTAAACACTGCACTTTTTAAACGCTGCATTTATCAATAAATACATTCAATATACAAATTAAAAAAAATAAAACATGGCGCTCTCCAGTCATTAAACTCACACATGCTTAAGTGTAGGCAAAGTAAAGTTATACCTGCTTATATGACGTAACATTTTACGATTTTTAAACTCTAGCAATTCTTCACGGATTGGGTAGTTTCCCATAGTCTGGACGGTCCGTGAATGCAACACAGACTTTTGTTTTGGTAAACTAAGCGCGTTCGGAGCTGTTGTGTTCTGCCGTGGTTACTTACGGCCGACAGTTACTTGCAAATTATCATTAAAGAGTTGTTGTTTGTGCGCCGCTTGGCCTGATTTGTTCACCAACGCTACAATACATGTACACTAAAAGAGGCTGCACCTAAATGACGGTGATGACGAGCAATAATAATTTCGTCCGTCTTAATTTTCACTCATGAAATCAGACGACACAACATATGGCCACCTATTTAGGCTTAAAATATAGGAGAACTGAACTTTATCAGCCGCTACCGCACACTTGCTTGTACACTCAGTTTACAAAACGCGCGACGAAAAGTCATAACTCACAACGGTGAAGTGCTGTTTTAAAACCTAGATCAAACTGATTAAACATGTTAGACACTCGTCTCAAGGTTTTATGAGACAAAAAAAAACTCACCAAAATGATGTGCACTTATGACGCCAACCAGGCTTTAGTTACAGCAATGACGTTCCTGCCCGTCCCACCTCTTTCCCTCCTTCCGCTCCGTTCAATGAGCATTTAAATCGCAGCTTTGTCAAACTGCAATTTAATTGCAAATACAATTAATCGTTCAACCATAGTCTCTGCAAACATTTGATTCATTTGCACACATTTATTCCATCAGGTTGGTTTTCCAAATGCTGGCAAATCCTCTCTCTTGAGAGCCATCTCCAATGCCAGGCCTGCTGTAGCTGCTTACCCGTTCACCACACTCAACCCACATGTAGGAATTGTCGACTACAGGGATCATGAGCAAGTTGCAGGTAGATAAGATAACAGGATTGTTATTTGTAGCACAGTGCGTGATGTATTGAGAAAAAATAATAATGCAGGAATGTACACAGACAATGGACAAATGTATTCAGCAAAAGCTGTGAATATTCCTGCACATGTGATTTCTTTCCTTTTTTAAAAATTATAACAAGGTTTGTTTAAAGTTGTGGAATTTGTCAAAGCTTTGGATTGAGGCTGAAACTTGATTTAAAAATAGTGAGCATGTGAATACTTTGGTGATACGCTAGTATGCTATGCATTTCAAATGATCTGCTTCCTGATGCAGTTGCTGACATCCCAGGCATCATTCAAGGAGCACATCTAAATCGAGGCCTGGGCATCTCTTTCCTGCGGCACATTGAGCGTTGCAGATTCCTGCTCTTTGTTGTGGACGCATCCTCTCCACAGCCCTGGACTCAGCTCCAGCACCTGCGCTACGAACTGGACCAGTATGAGCCTGGTCTGTCTCAGCGACCTCATGCAATTGTGGCCAATAAAATGGACCTACGCGAAGCTCGGGAGAACTTGGAGACTTTGAAGAGCCATGTTACTCAGAGAATCATTCCTGTGTCAGCACTCACCGGGCACAACACAGAAGAACTCATCCTTCACCTTAGGGAGCTGTATGACGGCTATCTCCATTGAGACGGTAGCACAGAGGAAGGAAAACCCACAAGATGGTAAAAATAGTGTGAGTTTTGTCAAAAGACTTCCAGGACTTTATGCTAAAATATAGCGTTCAAATCCAAACTGCAAATTTCCTCTTTGACATGATGCCTTTAAGTGTAATGCATTTTTACAGCCTTCTCTGCCACCTCCCAGCACTCCTGTAAAAAATCTTCTGGCATTCTTGGCAGCTCTGTCATCATTGTGATGTGGTTCAGTGGTACAGTCGTCGTCTCACAACCCTGAAGTTTTGGTTTCGATCCCAGCCCACTGTGACCATGTCAAGGTATCCTTGAGCAAGTTACTGAACCCCAGTTGCTCCTGATGCTGGGACATAGGTGAATGAGTAGTCAAAATGTAAAGCACTTTGAGGGCCTTGTAAGATTGAAAACGACATACCATGGCCCCCATCACGTTGCCCACATCTTTAAAACGTGTTTCCTCGATGACCTCATTGAGTCAGCACACAATGGAAGGGGAAACTTGTAGTTTATTTGGACAAACCTTAAGTTAATTGAGCTCAGCCATAGATGTGAGTCTGTCACTCACTTGTGAATATTCTCGAATGAACAATCAGAAACCAGGGTCAGGCAAAAGAGGGACTTGACTGAACATATTGCCATGCTATTAGCGTTCATGAACGAGACAGTGTAGAAGAAGAGCGGAGTTATGTAGGCTACAAAGTGTGCTTGGAAGCAGCTTTTGCTCTGGGCCCGTCTCCATGGGAATGAAGACCATATTTGAAGGCTGCGTGAATGGACACCGGCGTGCGGTCACGGTGTGCCGGAAGTTACATCACTGGGCTGTCAAATTCGTCCTTTTGGAAGACACAGCCTTTGCTGATACAATTGTTTCTGCGCTGCTATTGAATAAATGTCACAAGCCAACAGCTCAGCTTGTGGAGAAAGCACCCTTCAAACCTAAGGCAACGTAAGTAGTTTGCCAAAATAACTGCATAATAGTGCTACTGAAAACTAAAAAAATAATAATTCTGATTGCTTGCAGTGATTGTCTCAAAAGGTTGTGCAGCAAACTAAGGGATCCAGAATTTTTGTCAAAGCTTGTTTTTTTTTTTTTTTATCTGTTGAACCACAATTTCAAAGCAATGTCTAATTTTGATCGGTTCATTTTCATTATGATATTTTCCAATCATAATTTTTGTCCAATTCAAGTCATTTATTTGACCACTATTGTTTTCTCTTTCATTACCAGAAGGGTGCCAACAATTTTGTCCACATGTACAGTATATGCAGTGGGAGAAGAGAGGCCACAATCTTCTCAGACAAATATGAGGGATGAGTATTCATGTCCACAGGGCATAGGCAAACTAGGCGGTCGCCTAGGGCGGGGCATCTAGTGAAGGGGGTGCCAAATTGTAGGGCAAACCAAAAAAAAAAATTTTTTTTACCCCTCAGGTTTTCTAAATTAAAATATGTAAATTACCCTGCTATTATTTTTGTTTTTGTTTTGCAGAATTGCGTTGTTTTGTTGTGCTGTTATAATATAGTTGATACTTTTATTTTGAAGGATACAGGAAAAGGTCTCATAAACCCAAAATGTTTATTTACAATATAAATTGTACTCAAGAGATTGTCAAGGCTATAAAAGGTAATAATTTAAGGCAATTCATTTATAGTATATGGTAGGGTGACCAAATGAGTAATTTTC
Source organism: Vanacampus margaritifer (assembly GCF_051991255.1). NCBI lineage: Eukaryota > Metazoa > Chordata > Actinopteri > Syngnathiformes > Syngnathidae > Vanacampus > Vanacampus margaritifer. The sequence continues at coordinate 31,447,761 of NC_135432.1, read as the reverse complement.
TTACGTCCTGTTGGGGGCATCCGGTGGTTTTATAAATTCATGAAAATGTCCGGTTGACATTGTGTGACTAATAGGAGGTGAAATACACTGTACAACTGCAACTGGTACCACAATTTCAAGGCTGGGGCAAGTGTCCTATTTTTATTTTTATGGGAATATGGTCACCCTAGTATATGGCTTAAATACGGTAAAAGGATACACAAAACATACCGTTTGAGTTATTTGTTTTGTAGCTCCGACAGTGTTCACACGAAGGTTAAATAAAAGTTATGAACCATCAGTTGGAGAGACCACCTTTATTTCAACCGAGGATGCTACAAAATGTTATAGAGCATATATATTATATTTATTTTACATTTATATTACATTACATCATTTATATGTTATATTATACCGCATATATATTTTATATAATTATTTTTTTATGACTAAATAAATATGAGATCATGACCTGGCACCCTGAATCTGACCTGCTGCTGCTGCTGTTTACATTGAAAGGTAGTGATAGATGGATGGATCGCTTATGTTGTTGTCTATACATCATAAGTGTCAAACTCCGGTCCTGGAGAGTCGGAGCCCTGCAGGTTTTGGATGTTTCCCTTCTCCAACACAGCTGATACATGATCAGCAAATTCTGCATAAGCATGTTAACGATGCTGCTGATTGGAATCAGCTTGTGTTGGAAGAGGGAAACTGCAGGACTGCAGCCCTCCAGGACCGGAGTTTGACACCCATGCACTAAACAGTTATATTGCACTGTACTTATGCAATTTATTTGTATTACTTGTAGTTGTCTGTAAGGGGGTGTACAATCTACACTTTGGCCCCAAATTAAAGAGGGCCGGCCCTGCATGTCTCATTTCTAGCTACAGTTCTTGCTTCAGCAGACAGAGCCATCTATTGCTTCCTGCAGTCACGTTTTGTCTAATTATTTGATGGTTGAGGTTTTTACTCTTCACTACTTTGTTGTTTTTGTTATTTCTGTACTTAAACTGTACTTGAAGCCGAGAGGCTCCTAATAATAGACTGGAAGCAAATTAGTCAAGTTGTCAATTTGACCACTTGAGGGCAGTAGATGATAAATTGCGTATGCGCAAACGGCATTGTAAAAGTGCAGCTTTTACGATTTAAAATGGAAAAATTCACAGGAATATAGAGAAAATAACTCACATTTTGTAATACATTGTTTTAAGTTATCTGGTACAGAATGTAACACCAAGAATTAGTTGAGCTCAGTTTTCTATACGGCATCAAGTAAACAGCAGACTTTTGAGGCGGTCCTAGAAAAATAACAATTTCTGGTTCCCACTAACGTTCCTGGTAATGGGATTGTGCTTAACTGTAAATTGATAATTCAGTGCCACTTCACCTTGAACTGGGTCCAGAGAATTGCGGGTAACGTGCTACTCTTGAAAGTGGAAGGCCATCAATGTTCAGAGACAACTCCAGTGTGTTCACTTTTTTCAGTGCCTCCTCTGGGTAGTGGTTGAGTTGTTCTTCAACAGATCTCCTTAAGCCTAAATGGAAATAATCCATTCCTGATACTGCAGCTGACATGATTTGTTTTGGGGTTGATAGCAGTGTTCTGGCGGTTAAAGGCAACTCTGGATGCCCATTGGCCTTTAGGCCTACAAGAAGATCACCAAGAGCAGAATGTGGAATACAGTGTTTTAAGGCCCAGTGTTGTAAAAAGTTCCTGAATGAACATCGTGGGTTGTTGTCGTCAATGCTGCAGGGGTTATTTGTATCAGCCACGGCTGTATCCCACATTTCAAGATCTGATGCAGAACCAACACTGCTTATGCTGTCCTCTTCAGAGCTGATGATGGAACGTGTTAACACTTGCATAAACTCTCGCTGCCCTTCAGTCTACTCTGTCGGTTGTAGTTGTTTCTGATGCCACCTAGCTTATGCAGTCTGCGCTGCCTGTGCCAGATCTTGTGAAGGCTGATCTACCCGTGACGCATCTCGTGCAGTCGCCTGTGCTGCATCTTGTGCAGCCTGCTCCGCTTGGATCTCTGCTCTTACAGTCTCTCTCACTTTAAGATTCACTCCCCGCACCCGCTTCCACCTATTTGTGTAGGCCTCTCTCGGGAACATCTGTGAATTCATTGTGAGCAAGTACGTAACTGTGGCAATTAAATTAGGAAAAAAAAGTCACATATTAGGTATCAAAAATCAATAATGAAGTACAGTAAATATATGGTGGTAGGAATAAATAAGTTTATACAACCTCCTACTCCTTTTCAAACATTAAGCAGGTCTGGTATTGCCTACATGTATTGATTATTTCTAACTTGTTCTGTTTTCTTAACTTTTTTATGGGCTTGATTTTGATGTTTTTTTTCCATGTGCCTTTTTCTACAAGTTACTGTATTATGATGTACTCTTATCTTATCTTAATGCATGTTCGAAATAAATTAATGGAAAAATGTTATGCTACCTTCGTGTGGTATCGAAATTATGGTAAATACCATATGAGTAAAAAATTGTACGTGAAGGCCCCCTCATGTCGTATTTTCTACTGGACAACTAGGAATAGGCTGCCTTCACGTGCTATCGAAATTATGGTAAATACTACATGTCGAGTAGAAAATTGCTCATGTCGTATTTTCCACTGGACAACTGGGAATTTATTTTGATACCTGAGTTTCCGAGCAGAGAGAACATTACAAATGTCAACATGGTGGACAACGCGAAGGATTCGTGAATGGTAAAAAAATATGAACACTTATAAGGACGTTATCGTCCGCTAGCACGTTGTTTCTACAAAATTACGTAGCATACACAATTCAATGTCCTGTTCTTCACAACTCATTATTTGCTGTAATTACGGCAAATAAGTACAATTAATTGTTCGGTTTTACCAGTAAATAATACATCAGCTGTATTTTTTGGTACAACAACAAAAGCACATCAACAGAACTCACTTGTAATTTCCGAGTTTCCCAGTAAAAATGTCCATCTTTCCCGTAGCACGTGAAGGCAGGGTAATACTTTTATAACAGATTTTCCGAGCTGAGAGAACTTTTCAAGTTTAGTTTCAACATGGGTGGAGAGCGCCGAAGGATTCGTAAATGGCAAGAAATATTTATACCCATAAAGGCGTTAACTCATTGTTTACCTTAATTGTTCGGTTTTACGAGCAGAAGAGTACATCAGCTGCTATGTGCACTTTTTTGCTACAACAAAAGCACATGAACAGAACTCGGTCAAAATTAGGAGTTTTCGTCTTTTCCATAGCATATGAAGGCAGGATGGGGATGGGCCGTCGGAAGATGGCTGCCGGTCGCTTCACTTCTCGCTATGGCGAGTAGGCGGTCGCACCGGCGGCCATCTTATGCAATACTCTCTAACTTCGATCGCCTAACATGAATCCTGTACATTAATTTCTGCACGGCGTTTTCACGTTATTTACTCTACGGCGAAACTGCCACAATGTGTGACGTATGGTTGTTTTGGTACATACCGGAACCCAGGCGGAACTTGTTATTCGAATCGCGTTCCTAAATCTGTCTCAGAATCAGGATGTCACGTGACAGTTGCCTTTCGCGTTCCATTACGCCTCCAAATGTCACATTGTTTCAACAAGTGCCTTTTCTAAAATTAAATAAAATCCGACCATTGCACTATATTAAAATAGCTTGAATCTGAAATAAATCCAACTTAAGTATACTTTATATTTAAAATTACCCTGCTGATTCATCACCCTACATAATAAAATGTCAACATCCTCTTGAAGGCTTTAAACGCGGCGGTTGGTTTAGTAGTAATGCACCCGCACAATGGGCTGAGAAAAAGGTCCGCTATCCAGGTAACCCAGGTTCAATTCTCATGTTTTTGCAGGTCATTCTTTTTCTTCTCTAATACTTTCTGTCAAAACTTGATGCCCTTTCGCAAAAAAAAAAGCTTTTGAAATGTAGCCTGTTGTAATGTAGTTTTTGATTAAATGTGATAGCACTGGGGGTTTCATCAAAGCATTTAAGTCATGTTGAGAGGCAAAATTAAAAACAAACCAATTATCAGCAACAAAAAGCTAATTTGTACTTCTATACTTATTTTGACGGGGTGGGGGTTATTCAGTTTTTGTTTCCCATGATATTATTTTTCTCTCTTATGGCGTCCATTGCAATTAAAGCCCGATTGCCAGTTGTGTAAATTAGGCGAATAGTTAGTTTCTTTACTGGGGAGCTGGCAACACTGATCTACTGTTTGATTGTAATATTTTACACTTGGTCACCAAATGTCGCTGTGGGGAGATGTTTCGAATGTTTCAAAAGATCGATTCTTTTTGTGAATCAATCGTTTCAAATGATTTGATCGTTTCAATGTTCCATTTCTGACATCCCTAAGTTTCAGTTATCATTTAAAAAAACAACAACATTTGTTTGTTGTAATTTGGTAATGAGAATGGAGAGACACATCCACTGTGTGGAAAAATGATTAGTTGGTGTGTTTTTCCCTTACCTTTTCGCAAATAGTCCAAAAGAACAAGTCGCTTTCAGGACTTTGACAAAGGTGCTGCAAACGTTGATCTTCGTCTCCGTCGTCTTCTTCAAATGTTGATCTTCATCTCCGTCGTCTTCTTCAAATGTTTGTGCGGTATGGAAATGTATTTGACCCAATGAGTGTGTGTGTGTGTGTGTGTGTGTGCGTGTGTGTGTGTGTGTGTGTGTGTGTGTGTGTGTGTGTGTGTGTGTGTGTGTGTGTGTGCGTGTGTGTGTGTGTGTGTGTGTGTGTGTGCACCAAAGAAAATAAAAATCAATGACAGATTATTTCATTTCAAACTGGGAGCAGAGAAAGCAGTCACGAGGTAATGTCTTTAAACAAGTCACAAGTACAGACAGTATACCTCAAATTAACAAAATGGAAACATGAATTATACATTAGTAAGCTAGTCTTGTAGTGAGCGGTACATAATTCACCCACGGAACGTTGGGAAGATCTGGTCTGGGGAGTTAGTGGGAATGTTTGTTTTGACGGACTGAACGGAAGTAGTTTGTCCTGTTTGTGATCCCCCACTGATCAGTGGTTTCCCTCATGCATGTAGGGGGGACGTAATGTAACGAGATGACCATAAGACATTTTACCACAATTATGGCAAGTGTGTGCCGACTTCCGTTCAACATGAGCGCGAATTTGATGGATTATGGACACAGCCACATGATAGTGATAGTATAGACTTGATCAATTACATTATCTTGGTTGAGTTTATTTTTACTTGACCTCTCAAAAATATTATTATTGTTTTCCAATTGAGTGCACAGGTTAAAGGTCACATGACTCACATTTAATGCTGGCAAAGTTTTGAAATATTTGTCTTTGGGGTCTTTTCTTTTCATTTTTATATGACATTAATGTAGCATTTGAACTAGGGTGTGTAGGCTTTTTTGTGTATATATATATATATATATATATATATATATATATATATATATAAATAAATACCCAGTGTACATGATTGAATTTAACATGTGTGGATACATTGCAGAAAACTTGTCTCAACAATGTGAGAGTTCAGAGCTTGACAACTTGTATTAAGATGAATCTGGGTTGACATATCTGCACATTGTTCTTCTGTCGGTGCCTATATGGACTTGCCTAAGGTCCTCCTTGTGTGAAGCTCTGCTACCATGATTTCATACTGCATGTAGCCAAACTTTCCCTTGAGCTCCGAGGTTTATTTGGAACAAGGCTAAGCCCATAACTCCCATTGCACTGTTCTGCATTGGTGGAGCAAAATGGGTAGAGGCCATTATTGTATGTGGCAAAACTTGCCTTTCTTCATTAAGTGTAGATAACTTTCTTCTGTGGAAATTAACTGACATCATCATATCGTACCCTATCGTGTATCAATTTACAGATATAATGGAGTGCTCTTGTACTCCTGGTTTTTGCCCATTTCCAGTATATTGCCTATGGCTGGGATCAGTGTATTGTTTTGTAGGTTTTGTATTTCATGAGATGTAGTTATGTTGTATATATGTCATGCTCATATCTGGCATTTGGAGTGAAGTGGGAGATCTGATAGTGAAATCTAAGTCACAGTCTGGGTCAAAGGGAATTTCAGGGATAGAAATGGCTTGAAGCTTGGGGCGAGAGTCTCGGTCTCCTTCTTCAGCATACACAGGAGGGTGTTCAGCATCTGCAGGCCACAAAAGTATTGGTGATGGATATTAAGTACTGACTTAACATTTCATCTATGTAACTTTGGCACATCCTTCTCAGGAAGAAAATGCGGTGTGATTTGCACTAATAAATTGTTTAGTACGGCCATCTTTTTTTCTTGAATCACTACAGGCTGAAATTCAAAATGCTATTCTTTTTCAGTCAAACTGAACTGTCCATAAACCCATGGTAATGAACCAAAAAAAATTGATTTTGTACAACATTAATCCAGAAGAAATTGTGTGCTAGTTTCAATAATAATTGACCTTCAACAGAATTCGGGTCCCAGCCCTAAATTTTGGAAAATGTATATATTTCAAGTCAAGTCAAGTTTATTTATATAGCCCTTAATCACACAAGAGTCCCAAAGGGCTTCACATGCCCACAGTTGACAAAGCAATCACATCCCCTAATCGAACCACAAGAGGGCAAGGAAAAACTAAAAAAATAAATAAAAAAAACATCAGGTGAAAAAGGAGAAACCTTGAGAAGGGACCGGAAATGTGGTAATCCACCTTCCAAGATGATCAGCCTGCAATAGATGCCGAATAGGCAACATTTTGACATTGTTTGTGATACTAAACATTATTAACTAGAATAGTGTGAAAGTCCATTGAAGAAGTTGAAGCACAGCAAGAAGACGTTGTCAGGGAAGTGGGTCCTCATCCAACATCATTGGAGGCACACCTAGTGGCCAAAATAATATCACACATATTTTGAATAAAGCTGTACAAACATTTTTTCCACAATATGTAAAACCCGTTCCTGGTCAGACCGTTGTCAACAGCACATATTGTGACTTTGTAGATATTGTCCTTCACGTAGAGCAGAGGTGGGCCATCTCGGTCCTGCAGATTTTGGAGGTTTCTCACTTCCAACACAAGCTGACTCCAATCAACAGGATCGTTATCAGGCTTATGCAGAGCTTGCTGATGAGCTGATCATATATCAGCTGTGTTGGAGAAGGGCAACATGCAAAAGCTGCAGGACTCCGGCCCACGATGCCCACCTCTGAGGTAGGGTGATTCTCTGACTAGAATCTTGGATGTGGTTATTGCTCCTGTCAAAGTAGCTGAAATATGTGTGCTAATTCTTAATCACTTTTCTCTTGACTTTTAAAGTGGAAGTCAACCGTAAACATTTCTTGACAATAATATGTTATATGTGACCTCACTAGCATAAACATGACATTCGGATTCATATTAAATTTGTGGAATACGAGTTATGCAAGCCGTTTGTATCCATTTCAGAGGGCGGCCATTTTGCCACTTGCTGTCGACTGAAGATAAAATCGCAGTTGCTCAGGGCTCAGGCAACGACCAATCACAGCGCACCTGTTTTCTGTTTTCTCCAGTTTGAGCATCAGTTGTCTTAAGGTAGAACTTCAAGTCATGTGGTTTGGGCGTTACTGAGAGTATTTGCAAATCAAATATTTTATTTTCATTGGTGTCGGCATCTACTGCCTGAACAGCACAGAGTCTAGTGCCTGTCAAAGAGAAAACATTTTTGTTTTTTCCTATTTTCAAGTGTATGAACTCATACTCTAAAACAATTTAGAAAAACACACCCAGTTTTATGTCCACTACATTTTTGATCCTGTCTATTGCTTGAAATAACAGCTGTAATGCAAAGGCCAAATCATGTGAAAAAATCACTTTGCATCTCATTCTAATAGATTCCAGGATGTATATTTCAGTAGATTCACTCGAACCTTCAAGGATTTGTGTTTTTCAAAGTCCACAGGGCCATGCACTATAATCTCCCCAGTGTTTTCATCAAATTCTAATATGTCTCTTGGCTCCAACTCATCACCTTCACCATGCAACATAAAATAGGCTGATTTTCTATCCACTGTCATCTTTACAAAGTCAAACATAAAAGTGCAAATTTATAGTCCGTACTTTGTGAATGGAATGCTTGCCATATAACATGTTCAATGTTGGACGGTACTCACCGTGCCCACGGAATATGGACAAGGTCCTTCGTAACTTTCATTAATAGGAAAGGAATCAATGATCCAGTTTTGTTTTTGTCACTGCAAAATAGCTGCAGCATTCCACTGCCTTCCCAAACACTATAAAGATTTCACATTTAAATCTACACATGGAATTTTGGAAGTCGATTTGCATTGTTGTATTACTGTGTGTGTGCATGCGTGCGTGCGTATGTATGTATGTATGTATGTATGTATGTATGTATGTATCTATGTATGTATGTATATATATATATATATATATATATATATATATATATATACATATATATATATATATATATATATATATATATATATATATATATATATATATATATATATATTAGGGGTGTTAGAAAAAATCGATTCGGCAATATATCGCGATATACCAGCGTACAATTCTCGGATCGATTCAATATGCGGCTGAATCGATTTTTAAACATCAAAACGTCTTACTTAGGGTTAGGGGTCACACATTAAGCATAGAAGAATGTTCTATTAATGGAACATTAATCCTTAATATTTTTTATTTCAGGGCTGTTCAAACATGAAACAGACTGCAACCTGTTAAATGTAGTGGCTCAGTTATAAGCCTGAATTTTCAGATAAAAAAAATACATTTTCATACAAATCTTACAGTGTACATGTACAAGTTTACTGATTAGTATTTTCTAAAATTGAGTAAAAAAAAAAAATCGCAACTATCAATTTATAGATACGTATCGGGATTAATCGGAATCTAATCGAATCGTGACCTATGAACCGTGATACGAATCGAATCGCCAGGTACTAGGCAATTCACACCCCTAATATATGTATATATATATATATATATATATATATATATGTAATGTTCAAATGTTCAGGCCTTAAAGACTGCCCCCCAAAGGTCATTCTTACCAGCATTAATAAAATACTGAGGTTGAAAGTCTCCATAACATATCCAGGTATGTTGTTGTTGTAGAAGTTAATCCCACTGAGAATAGGCCCTTAAATCAACAAAGCTACATGAGAGAGTGTATTGGCATGTCAGGCAGGTTTGGGCTGAGCAGAACCTGTGAGTGGGCGGATGGGCCTGAATGATGCAAACTGTGCAGTGGTGAGAGTGCAGAGTAGACGTATAATAATTAATATATAATTTTTGTTATATTTGGAATACTTCAAGGATATTTCATGGTTAAAGATTTTAATGAAAGCTCTACAGTAATTACACCTGAAGTTTGACTTAAAACAACACACACTGCTCACAAAAAGGTCTTTCACCTTTTATGACCTTTATTTGACCTCTCTAAACTTTTGAATGCATGCCCAGCTGTTCAATGTTTCAGCACTTTGTGCACAATAGTATTTTATCCATAAATGGCTTCTAATGGATAATAATTCCCGGTTCAACTAGAATTGGTATTCAAACTGTCCTCAGTCATCATCAATCTGTCCACATTGTGACCTTATGAGACGAAAATGGCAACTAACAACTGATTAACAGTACCACACCTTTGTGAGGCTGCAACAGCATGTTCTCTGAGTCAACACTGAGCTGAGAATGTCACAGAGTGCCATCAGCAGATTGCAATAGAGATATGAGAGGCTGAGAGAGTCACAGGAAGGCATAGACGGACGAGAATGTCCTTGGAAATGTATTGGTTGATTCACGGATCAAACACTTGTGAATTCGGCTTTTTAGCTCTTTGTTAGAGTCGAGCAAGTTGTGCAGGATGTCATGAAATGTTGAACAGTTGGACATATGCATTCCAAAATTGGGCAAGGCAGAATTTTAAATGCAGCTCTTGGATCCTATGAAATTGTGGAATTATTGTTTGATTTCCATTGGATCTCAAGTGCTTTGACATCATGAAACAACTTTGCTGAGTAACATAATGTACATTCTTCTTTATTTTTAATCCAAATACATGTTGGACCTCTTCCTTGGCGTCGTCAGTGCCATTTTTGTCAAACAGTTTAAACATATAAAGATAAAAAGAAAAAAAAAGTTCAGCACTACCCAAATGGCATGACACAGTCATCAGTCTGACGTGTATCTTTTACACCTTGGCCATAGACAGACAGCTGTTGATGTTATTTTTAAAAAAGCCTTCATGATTTGGGTCAAGTGCACTGAATGAATTTAGTTATTAGAGTGCGATGAGATAACACAACTCAACTTTTCCTCCTTCTGTTTTCCCCTGTGAATCTTCCAGGACCCCACCTAACCCTGCAATTCATGTCATAATCCTTTGGTTGGGCTTGTTGCATGCCAGTGTCAAAAGGAATTAGCACACATAAAGTAAATGATGACAAAATTGCATGCTGATTAACTGTAAGCACACACGCTTTTGCATACTGAACAAGGCAGCGTGTGTTATTAAAAGGCCTCTGATATTTATGATTACCACCAATTTGATAGCGATCAATAAATGAGCCATCCATTCATAATGTGAAACCTTATTTGGGTCGCAGGAGATGTGACTTTGGGTTACACACCAATATATTTCCAAATTTAATGAGCCTTCATTGCCAAATACACATTTTAAAATAATACTGCCCTGAGAAATCAAACTCCCAAGCTAGAAATGATCTAAAGAGAGCTGTACCCCGAGTAAAATAAAAAGGCAAGAAATTCAACCTGTTCTCATGCAAATCCAGTCGAAATCCATACAGAAAGTGTATGCTCACAAACCATTTTAGCCAGGCAGTAATACAGCAGATGCTTGTGTATCAACCGATGCTTTTTGTCCCCCTCACCACACCCGTCAACTTTCAAGGGTCATCATTTATTGGGACGGGGTATACAGCATCTTGTAACACCCCCTCCCACCTAGTGACAATTGTTTTTCAAGGTGCATCATCCACATGTGATATCATCCTGTGCAGATTAGACCAGTAATTGCTTCAAATACATTCTTTGTAGTAATTTGCCATTGTTGCCTTTCTTAAACGTGCATGCCTTTTTCCTGAATGATCTGGTTGCAGATGCTCCCAAAGGGCTTAAACTTTGGTCCCAAATCATTCAAAAACTGAAAGTCCTCTGCACAGATGCTGAAAGACAATTCATCCAGTGACTGACACTTGCTGTCTTCTCCCTCATAGACGTACTCATGTGGTTGATATTCTGGGTGGTTCACAGAGTTTCCGTCAATCATGGACAGTCTCTGTGGGTGCACAAAAATGTTTTACTGTGGTATTTATTTTCTGATGTCCTCATCCATTTATCCATTTAACTGTTGATGTAACTCAAACATCTCTTACCCTGTTGAGGTGATCTGAAATGTTACGATTGGTCAGTAAGCTGCTTGCCCGCTGAGACCTCAGGGAGCCTCCCTACTCATGAAAGTAGATTTACAATGTATGTCGAACAACACACACACACATATATATATATATATATATATATATATATATATATATATATATATATATATATATATATATATATATATATATATATATATATTAGGGGTGTGCCAAAAAAAAAAACGATTCTCGTAAGAATCGCGACTCTCATTTAGTACGATTCAGAATCGATTTTAAATGCCCCAAAATCTATTTTATTTAAATTATTTTATACTGTCTTCCCTTTGTTTGTGTGTGCCTTTATTGAGAGCGCTGTTCATGTAGTACCCGATTTGGCCACTGAAGGGCAGTGTGGTTCCACGCGTTCTAATACACTGTTAAGTTGTAGCCACATTAGAGAGTAGAAAGAAAAAGTCCCAATCAAGTTATTCCAATAAAAATGTTTTTTTTGCAGCTTTGAGCCGTTCTTTTGAGTGATAAAGTGCCGCGAGTAGCGCGCTAATTAGCATTAGCGAGTCAGACTAGATAATTACGATTCCTTGCACATCTATAGATTGAAGCAAAAATCATTTTAATCAAATCATTTTGAATCAAAAATCGTTCTTAATCGGAAATCGATTCTGAATCGGAAATCGATTCTGAATCGAAAATCGATTCTGAATCGAATTGCACACCCAAAAATCAGAATAGTCGAATCGTGAGACATTCAAAGATTCCCACCCATATATATATACTGTATATGCAGGCACACTTACGTGGTACATGTTCTTGTTTGCAGACCATGTAGTGTGCTGAAAGAAAGAGAATTAACAGTAAATCAACTTTTCAGTCTTTAGTTTTACCATGTCTGAAAAAGTGTGTCTAATGTACTGCAAGTCCCCTTCTCTAATTGGATTTTGTATAGTTCTGATACAGACTGGGGATATTTCCTGTCTCTAACCGTCATCCTACATTGCTTCCCATATGTTAGAAATGGTAAATGGACAGCTTTTTTATAAAGCGTTTCTAATCTACACCATATAACCTTCTACCCAAAGCACTTTACAATGCATCACATTTACCAATTCACGCACACATTCACACACCAGTGGTTGGCTGCTGCCAATTGTCCACTGGGAGCAAATTGGGCTTCAGTGTCTTGCTCAAGGACACTTCGACATCGATCGAATCCACACCCTCACAGATGGGAGACGACCACTCTGCCACTGAGCCATGCGGGCTCCTGTGATGTTTAGGCACTACATACAGCAATATAAGAAGTCTACACACCCTTTTTCAAAATTAAATGCCAGGTATGTGTGGTGTGAAAAAAAAGAGACCTAGATAATAATTTCAAAAACTTTTCAGTGATTAACTCATTCACTGCCATTGACGTCAAAAATTAATTTGAACTATTTTTATTAGTTTAACATTTTTTTCCACTTTTGGTAACAAGAGTATGAAAATGTAAATTTACAACATAAAAAAAAAATCCTACTTTTGTTAACAAGAGTATTAAAACCTAGATTTTTTTAAATTGTACATTTAGAACAGATATACCTTTTGTGATTAATCGTGAGTGAACTATTGAAGTCATGCAATTCATTACGAGTAAAATAATGTAATCGCCTGACGAGATGATTATTAAAAATTAGGGGCGTCAGGTGATTACATTTTTTTACTCCTAATGAATCGCATGACTTCAATAAACTCACGATTAATCACAAATTTGATATCCGTTCTAAATGTACAATTTAAAAAATCTAGGTTTTTATACTCTTGTTAACAAAAGTAGATTTTTTTTTTTAAAGTAATAGAAATCGTTACAATTATTTCTTTGACTTTTATAGCTGTCGATGGCAGTGAATGAGTTAATTTGAGCTATAACCTGTACTATAATTGATTTAAAAAAAATGTGGTTGCACAATAGTGCACACCTTATATTTAGGATGTGGCTGTGCTCAGGATCAACTTGTCACATTCAAACTCATGTTAAATGTGTTTCTGATTAATCCCAAATCAATTTCAGATGTTGTAGTAGGCTTTATCTGACAGGACAGCGACATGTAGACTTTCATAATCCACTGAATATTAAAATTCTCCATTTGAGATTGTGATCAAACATTTTCTTCCAAATGCTTGCCCCTGGGCGTTATTATAGTTTGATTAAATTCTTGTAATTTTTGCCAAAATCTGGCATTTCCTTTGAAGTGTGATAACTTAGTCATTTATGAATATTTTTTTCACTTTCAACCGCTCCAAATGTTCACTGGCATCAGACCTATCTATTCATATATAGTTTAAAATATATATATATTTTTAATGCCCTCTATGGACAATAATAGCAGTATTATGCTAACAGCAAAATTAACTATGCTGTATAAAGGAAAAAATAAAGGTCTAATTTGAATATTTCATATGACATATTTAGAGGCTTGAATAAGTCCATAAGTCATAACAATATAATTTTTTTATGCATGCCCAGTTTTTCACAATGGCATTTTTCTGAATAGCATAAAACTCTTGTAATTTTGCCAAAATCTGGCATTTCCTTTGAAGTGAGATAACTTAGTCATTTATGAATATTTTTTCACTTTCAACCGCTCAAAATGTTCAGTGGCATCAGACCTAAATATACATAAAAAGTTTTTATTTTATTTAATTTTTTAATGCCCCTATGGACAATAATAGCGGTATTATGCTAATAGCAAGACTAACTATGCTGTGTATATATATATAAAATAAAATACTAATTTAAATATTTCATATGACATATTTAGAGGCTTGAATAAGTCCATAAGTCATAACAATAGAATTTTTTCTGCATGCCTAGTTTTCACACAATGGCAGTTTTCCGAATAGCACAAAACTCTTGTAATTTTGCCAAAATACGGCATTTCCTTTGAAGTGAGATAACTTAGTCATTTATGAATATTGTTTTCACTTTCAACCACTCAAAATGTTCAGTGGCATCAGACCTATCTACACATATATAGTTTTTATTTATTTTTTTAATGCCCCCTATGGACAACAATAGCAGTATTATGCTAATAGCAAGACTAACTATGGTGTATATATATATATATATATATATATATATAAAATAAAAGAATATTTTATATATTTCATATGACATAGTTAGAGGCTCAAACAAGTCCATAAGTCACAATAGAATTTTTTATGCATGCATTTTGTATTCATTTATTAGCCTTTGGCGCCACCTAGTGGATTTTTGTGTTAACACCCTAAACAAACAAATTCCTCTATTTTCATGTTTATGACTCGTCAAAGAAGCGATTGCATCAGTAATCACGGAAAATGCATTATAACACATCAGGTTTACAGCATATCAAAAACTGTGATTTATAACGGGAGTCAATGAGCCAAAATCGGGCATTATTACAACAACTTCGTGTGAATATCTCCCTCCTGTTTGGTAATAATTATAAATTACAGCATGGCGCCATTTTGAACTTCTACCTTTTTAAACAATCCTGGTAAAATGTCAGGTCCCTAGTGTATTTTTTTCAAATGCTTTTTCTTTGATGAAAAACAGAAAAACAGAAAAAAAGCCAGAAAATGGACAAATAACGCCCAGGGGTTAAATGTGGGGTCTTAAGCTTTGACCGTTTGTGTTTGTCAACAAACAATTCAAAACGAACTCCTCCCATGGCTCAACCAACACTCCTCTCATCAACATTGCGCCTGCCTTCAGCGACACGACCCCCCCCCCCCCCCCCGCTCTGTGATCGGCTGGAGGAGTAAATATTGACTTCCCTCCCAGAAACATCCTTTTTATGGCAAAACACAACAAAATGGTAAAATACAGTCTGGGGGTGGTGGTTTATGACAAAATCACCACAAGACATTAACAGAGGCCCAGAGGTGTTAATTGAGAAGGATTTCACGTTTATACATCCAGTGTTTATCAAGTGTTTATTTATGAGTGAAACTTTGGACCTTCCCTTTAATAGATATATAAATACTCACTATGTTATGCCCGTTGTTGCTCCGGAAAAACCCTCTGTGATTTTGCTGGCCCAATGAAGCCATGTCAGAATTAATCTGATGGGAAAAGACACTACTATTAGGAAAATATTGTTACAACATTAAGTGTAATATTCTCGTGCTGCCCAATCTATGGACACAAAAGTAGTCTTGGCATGTTACTCACCATCCTTGAGTTGTAAGTATGCAAGTCTTCGATCATTACTGGAGCCATCTTAGCCATCTGGGTGGAAATTGCAATTCATTAATGCTAGTTTAGACATTCAACATAATGTTTATATCATGGAGCAATCAAATATGGCAAATATTTGAGAAGAAGTGGCGGTAGTGGTGATTAGTGTTGTTCCGATACCGGTTTTTGGCCCATGATACCGATTCTGATACCCAGCTTTGCCGTATCGGCCGATGCTGATACCATACCGATACCTACGTTTTTTTTTCCCTCAACGTGAAAAAGCTGTCCTGCCATTGGTTCAGAGCATTCAAGGGCCAATAGGATATGTTAGCTCGGCATGCAGCGAACATGTCACACATCAGTGAATGTCGTGCATGAGAAAGACACAAGATGCTGCATCCAAAGTCCTATATTAGCGTCACAATTAATGGTATCGGCATGTTACTTGTTAGTATGTTTGAGGTGCCAATGAACTACGGTCTCTTATGTTGTGCCATGCGCGAAGTGAAGAAGCCTTTTGGGCTTCTTCACTTCTTCAACTCAGAAGTCAGTTGGGGCGATTCCAATTTTGTGAATTACCACGACCTAGGTGACTTTGAAGCGACATTCTCTCAACCCATAACCTGTCATTTGTGTACGGCAAAGCTAACATACCGTGCATTCCGCGCCACCTCCTTCCTGGTTGTACTTGATTAAGGTTTGGTGACCCTCATCTTGTTGTACCTCTGATAAGTGCTTGAACTGTTTCCCACACTCACACGTGACGATGAAGCCGAGTACTGCAAACACGAAAGACAGTCTGAATGTCATGCATTCTAACAACATGGTTGGTACACAGCAATGCTAATCTGCATCAACTCAACCCTGCCGGGATGGGTGTTTTCAGTATTTTACAGATGAGGATTTGATTCATGAGGGAGCTTGGCAGGAGTGCTAACACTGTTGAGCAGCATATTGCAGTCATTTTTATTTTTATTGGGAAAAATTGATACAACAGAAGGTTTTAAAGCGCTGCATGCAAAAATAGTCATGAACTGGTGAAGAACCGAATACTGTGCAAGACATTTATTCATTATCAATCCAGGAGAACATTTGTGAGGTCACTTGTCATTGGTATCACAATCCCTGTTGTTGCTTGTATTTATAGTTTTTAGTGTTGAGGCCAGTTCCTGCATACCAAATTCATGTAAGCAACCCTTTATTTTGTGAGCTTTCTGCATTAGAGAGGTCATTTATGCTTAATTGCAAATGAAAACACCGACAAGGAGCATTTGCTAAGCCTGAACTAACTGCTTTGTAAGCAACCAACCAGAGCTGCAATCTGAGCTACTGACATAATTTACTAGGCCACACCCCATATATGCACATATTACATAAATACTGAGGTGTGCGTTCATGTGACTTTTGGTTTAATTACATAAAATCAGTTTATTTCATTATATTCAAATCAGGGTGTTTTATTGAGGTGTGAGCGCGGCCGGCTTAATAGCATTTGACTTCATTTCATTGGAGAAAACGAATTAAATAATTGAGCATGTAACTCAAGATACTGCTGTACTTCCAGTCCTCATCTACCTGAATGACAGACGGGGGTTCTTTTGGGTACTTTTTAGCACAATAAATATGCAAATACTCACACAAAAATAAGAGCAGCGCTGCAAAGATCAGTCCAATGCCAGCTGGTCCCAGACTTGTTGAGAGCGGCTTTTTATTTGGGCACACATCTCCTCCTTCGCAGTCACACACAGTTACGACTACAGTATCCTCTCCGGTTATGCCCTGCTGGTCTTCAATCACGAGGGTCACTGAGTAATTGCCGTAAGCAAGGGTCTTCAGGCTAACTAGCTCAACCTCCTCACCTGGTGCAGGATGAAAAACGAAGTATGTGGTGGTTTGTCAATTGCAATCTTAACTCATTTGCTCCAAAAACGTAGAAATATGTTCTACCTTAAATGTCCCAAAGACGTATTTATACGTTTAAAAATAATAATACATTTTTGAAGAAATTATAATTATTACAAAAATGGCCAGCAGTTGGGAGCAGAATAGAAGAGATCAACTAGGGCCACGTTGAAAACAAGCTGATTTACCCACAGTTGTAAGCAGATTTGTGAATAATGATGAAACTTTGCTATATTCTAATGCTATTTGCTGCAAAACGGAAACAAATAGAAAAGTACTTTTTTTTCTCGATGAAAGAAGAGATTCTAATCTTTCTTTTGGTAGGTTCCATGTTTTTATAGCAATAGAACACAATATTCTGTGGGCCTTGCAAAATCTGTCAAAATCCAGTAAAACAGCCGGGAGTGAAGAGGATTGCTTCAGTGAAATTGGGTGCGAGTGAATGAGTTAAACAGACAAATAGTTATGTTTACCCGTGTTAGGATCCACTTTCCATCGCTGCAATTGGGTTGCATCCCTACTCTTGAGTGAAAAGGTGAAGGGCCCGCTGTAAGGATGCAAGTCCAGATCCTTTGCAGCAAGCTTGACCTTGTTTCCACACATTGCAACTCTATTATTGCTCAGCTTTGGCTTGTTGTCATTGATATCCAGAAGGTGAACCAAGACGCTGCCAGTGCTTGTGGCTGGAGGCTTACCTAGGTAAGAACAGCAAAAAAATGACACTTGTTTTATTGTGTTTTGCTTTTACTAAACACAACATAATTGTAGTTTGTATTTTCTCCATACCATCATCTATTGCAGCAATCATTATTTTGTAAACGTCATCGTGAACGAAGGGCGACTCTCTGTCCATCTTCTTAGTGGTTGTGATTTGTCCTGTTTTTTTGTCAATGGTCACCCAATCGGCAGGATCATCTAACAAGACAAAACTAGACAAAAGAGTTTTCACGCTGCATTGCAGCCATACCATTCAGCTTTGTAGGGGGAAATTCTAAAACATGTGACGTGTGTCTTTCCTGTCTTGTGTTTTACCCTTTTTTGCGTTAATAGGATGTCCAATTTGCCCTTGTGTCCCACCCAGCATGATAGGTTAAAAAATGTGTTTATTATATCATAAGGTGTGCTGATTGTAAACACCAACCGAATTCTGGATACGTCCGAATCAACATCATGAACCTTCGGCGTGTACAGCAACTTTCCTGGCTCCTCCTCTTCCTTCTCGTAGACGTCAGCTGAAACTTTCTCAAACTGAGGTGGGTCGTTGACATCAGTCACTTTCATTGTGACGTTAATTGAATCAGAGACTCCTTTGCTCAAGCGTGCTGCATCTTTACATACAAACAAGGGCTCCTCATTCGTTACCCCAATTTGCAGGTTTGTAATCGCTGATGTCTCAAAATCTTTGCCCTAGGACACACAATTACAAAGTCAGATCTGGTTTAATGAACAATTGTGCAGTCTTGGGGGGGTTACCTTGATGACACTCAGGACACCCTCATTAGTGTCTGGGTCGGTTTCAATTTTGTAATTGTTTTCCTCATTGCCTTTGACGATGAAGTATTTGGCCCGCCAGCCTGGGGTTTTCGGAGTGTCTTTATCCTCTACTGCAAGTCTTAAAACATTTTCCCTTGTGACCATTTCAGGAATTTCACCTTGTAACTGGACCAGAGGAACATTTTTATGTTGAGCATCATGCATCATCATGATCAGTAACTTCATTAGTAGTCGTCCCAACGAACATCCTTGCCTTCTTTGCTTTGAACGTTGGCGGATGACTGTTGGTGTCAATAATATTGAGAGTGACAACAGCGGTGGATGATAGGGAGGGTTTTCCATGATCTTTCGCTTCAAGCTTTATTTCATATGTCTTGAATTTCTGAAATATGAATATTACAATGAATAACGAGACATTATAGACGTCACTTGGACAAATCATTGTTTCTTCAAATGCAGTCAGGTAGGAAAAAGTCGGTGACACTCACATCATAGTCAAAACACCCTTTCAACGTAAGTTGAGCCATTCGCGGATCAATCTGGTGTAAGTCAATTTTAGGAACTTGCGGGGACTGGGATATCACACTCAGGGTAACTGCAGAGTTTGGGCTGTCGTCTTGATCAAGGTCAATAACCTCTATCCTAATAGGCAAGTAGCCTTAACATGGGATTTTAGGGATGGCATACACAAAAAAGTAGATGAATAAAATACATAGACAGGGTTGTGGAATCCAGGTCCAGAAAGTAAAAACCCTGCCACTGATTGGCTTTAGTCACAGGTGTTTCTAATTAACTGGCAGGTAAACAAGGTTGTCTCCACCTATTGAGTGAAAGCACCTGTAGCTAATGCCAAATTGTTTCAGGGTTTTTACTTTCTGGATCTGGATTCCCCAACCCTGTACATAGAGTATATGTAACTACTGGAATATGAATGTTCAATGAGCGGAGGCAGAAACTCACCCTCTTCTGTGTCCTCCCTAACGTCAGCGCTCAGTTGCGGCAGAACAAATTTTGGTGCATTGTCGTTGATGTCTTTTATGGCAACGTCAAATGCTAATTCTCTGTCTATTG
Organism: Vanacampus margaritifer; assembly: GCF_051991255.1. Classification (NCBI taxonomy): domain Eukaryota; kingdom Metazoa; phylum Chordata; class Actinopteri; order Syngnathiformes; family Syngnathidae; genus Vanacampus; species Vanacampus margaritifer. The sequence goes on along the minus strand of NC_135432.1, from coordinate 31,427,698 downwards.
CTCTGCCTGTTTGCCTGTCCAAAATGTCAAACTTGATCTGCGGATGAACATGTTGCACTTGTAAAGGTAATAATTAAAGTCTAGTCAACCTTAAACATTTCTTGACAATAATATGCTATATGTGACCTCACTAGTCCAAACATGACATTCCGATTAATATTACATTTGTCGAATATGAGTTTAAAGCAAAATCCAGCAGTTTTTTTTTATCCACCTCAGGGGGCGGCCATTTTGCCACTTGCTGTCGACCCAAGATGACATCAATGTTGCTCAGGGCTCGGGCAGTGACCAATCACAGCTCACCTGTTATCTGAATCTTAGCTGTAACTGGTTGTTACCTGAGACCTGAGAAACTGTGATGTCATTTTCACTCGACAGCAAGTGGCAAAATGGCTGCCTTCTAAAAATGCTAAAAGCTAGATTTTTCTGCTTAACTCATATTCCACTAATGCACTATTGGGGCTGCAAAGAAAATTTTAGTTTGAAGATTTATTTGTGTGTGTGTGTGGCGGGGGGGGGGGGGGGGGGGGTCATGGTTGTTTGGCTTCCTCTATCTCAATGTACGATCAGTTATTCAAGTAACGGCTATTTTAACATGTTACTGTTTACTATTTCCAGTCAAGTAATCAGTCTATAGTCACTCTTCCAATACCATTAAACGTTACATAGTCTCCTATATTTACTTCAACATACATGTAACATAAGTGTTTGAGAAAATGGCACCTTTTATTTCAACAGGTAGTGGCACTTAAGGGCCAGCAAGAGTCACCAGTAAGGAAGAATTGACAAGAGGTAAAATATCAGCACACTTCTCACTCATGTGCATTTTTTATTATATGTAAAACTAATGAATAATAAAATAGAGAAAAATCTTGTTCCTAACATTATAGTACTCACTAAAGTCACTCAACAACAACAACAAAACTACATTATTGACACCTAAGAAATGGAAACTCTGGTATTTACAGGTTGAACATAGTGACGGCCATTGTGGGAGTATTCAAATCGTCTGCCAAAGAGACAGTGTCTTCAGCATATATTGACATGTCCGTAAACAGCAAAGGAGGAATTATGAGGAATGGAGCATGTGAGATTCATTCTTTCAAGCTAAAAAAAACATAACAAAAAACTAAACACCTAGCTAAAGAACAGCTAAAAACAAAAGTATTAAGGCTTATTGCATACTCTGCGCTGCCAAATTATTGTTATATTTGCAAACAATGTACAATGTAAATGTTAAATTTTACTATAACAACATTAATAGTTAAATATGTCAAGTAAAAAAACATCCTTTATTTTAGATTTAATTTAAAAATTCATTTATGTTAAGTGAAAGACTGATTGTCTGATTGTGTGTGTGTGTATGTTTATATCACATCATGGGGCCATTTTCTGGGTTTTTACTATCATTGTGGGGACCATGTGTTCTTCTGGGGACATTTTGGTGGTCCCCATGCATCCAAACCTCTTTTTGAGGGTCAAAATTTGGTATTAGAGTTTAGGTTTGAATTGGGTTATGGTTGAGGTTAGGGTAAGGAATGGGGGTAGGCAATCATTTTTGATGGTCGGGGTTAGGGTAAGGGTCTAGGAAATGCATTATGTCAATGAGATGTCCCCACTAGACATGTAACTAACTGTGTGTATGTGTTTTTTATTATAAAAAAACAAGTAGCCCATTTATGTGACGTAAAATCTATTAAAGACTCATCTTTTATTTTTTAACTAAAAATAATTATGTTAAGTCAAAAGGTCGTTTTTACTTTATTTTTTATAAGACCAAACGTTATTCTTAAATGCCACTGTTAAAAATGCACTTCCAATTAAGTGGCAATAGCGGGTGTCATTTTTATGTTAAGAAGGGTTGTCGGTATTTGCTGAATACAACTATTTGAATTAAAGAAAATTGTAATGTAACTTAGTTAATATTAAAATCAAGTAATCAGTAAAGTAACTAAGTTACTTTTTAAAGCAAGTAGTCATTAAAATAACTAAATTACCTTTTTAAGGTAACTGTGACAACACCGTGTATGATGTAGTTTGAGCTTACGTGGAAGAAGCTGTACTTCTCTCTGTCGATGGGTTTATGGGCGTAGATTATCCCGCTTTGTTCATCAAGAGTGAAGATTCCCAATGGCTCCTCATCCACGCCCATTCCTCTTATAACATATTTGTGATTAGTGTGTTGATTCGTCTTGTCATTGAATATCTAAACAAACAAAACACAGTTGAGCCTTTGGCTGCTGGTTTTGACTCAGCCGATATGATTTGGTTCTCACAATCTTGTTTTCACCTGAGACACTTGTTTAGGGTACGGCCCCAGGTCTTCCTCAATCAATTCAATTGTAGTCAAAACCCACCGTCTTTTGGAACGTATCAGAATTTCCTGCTGAACACACATTTAAAATAAACACCCAAAAATGATCGATTGATAATTAGATTTTTTATGGAAAGTTACCCGCTTATCAACTTGGATGTTGGCTGCCGCTGATGTAACTAAAGCCTACAGAAACAAGAGAATCCAAATGTCATTAACCTCAACCAAGGCTTAAACGTGTCCACCCTTGAATTCATTCATGCACCTGAAAATGTTAACACTTTGTTCCCTGTATCTGTAAGACGTATAGAGATGTCATTTGCGGTGGTAACAATAAATCCTATTAATCATAGATACTGTGTCTTCATAATGTATTTTCCCTCTTCCTGACTTCAAATTGTTTTGCATATAATACCTGAAATTGAGTGTTTGCGATAACTGCTGATGAGTCATTTCTTTACAGTATTTATTTATTTATTGTAGTAATCCCCCCTTTTCTTTGCAGAATTCTTTCAACTTTACACAAACTTCCTGTTTAAGGCTACCACAGCATTTCAGTTCATACTTTGACTTGGCGACCCCAAAATCTTTTTATTTATTTTTTGGGGAGCCATTCAAGAGACTTCTTGCTATGTTTGCCTTGCAAGATAACCCAAGAGCGTTTGAGCTTCATGGCACAAACTGATGGCTGGGCATTCGCATGCAGGATTTTCCAAGCCCCAGACCATCACATTGGTATGCCCATGTTTGAAAGTTTCTTTTGATTTATCGATTTATTTTATTTCTTTTGATATTGTCTGAGTTTACCTTTTCACCAGCATGCCTCAGCAGGGAGCAGGGATTAAAAGATCATGTTTGTTTAGTCATCAATAACAATGAGTTTGTGCAATCGGGATTGTGTTTTGAATCGCAAAGTAACTTATTTACAGTTCTAAATCTCGCTCTCTTCTTCCTCTTACGTATCTGTCACTTGTCAGGTTGGGTGCACATGTAATTGTTTTTCTTTATTAGCAGTAGCTATTTTGACAATTGTTTTGTATTTGAAAATGATAATAGGCCATTCTCTCACAAGGTTAAAATTACTTTATCTTGAAATGTGCAAATGAAACATTAATGGCTTCGTATTTCACATTCCAATTCATTCATTTTAAATGAAATTGCACACACGTATGTAGCCCAAACGCAGGAAATCACCTTTACACAATGATAATCGTAAATTCAGTTATATTCTTCGAACATCCCCCAAAAACTTTACTTGGGTGAAATACGTTATTCAGAAGATTTGTGGTACAATGAAAATTTTCAACCAAAGATTCATGCAATAGAGGCATAGCAAAAATAATTTTCTGAACAAATACACAGAGATGAAATACAATTTGAACTTCATAGAGGTAAATGTAAATGTACTTTAAAAAACAAAAAAACTGGATTGTTAAGAATTCATGCCTACCAGCAAAAGCATGGAAATGGTCCTCATCTTGATCCTCCCTGCTTGATGTCCTCTGCGGTTCTCCTGTTATCAGCGTTGATACATAGAGCACACTAAGCCTGCAGGCAGCCGATTCACTTGAATGCATTGACAAAGGAGTGTTTGTTCACATGCGCAGTATTTATTGCGGGATCTTTTTATGTACACTTAGTTGGAGTTGTGTTATGGGTATGCATGTTTCGATTTTTCATATCCCAGAAAGTGTTCATGTGGTAATGTTAATGTTAACTGAGCTGTACTCTGAGCTGTATTTTGAGAAACAATGTTCTCAGCTCAACTGTACCCCATTCAGGTCAGCTCAGGTGACTTCTTTTTTATGCCTGGCCCGTATCACATTCAGCCCTGCAAACATGCAAATATTCAATTGTAGTTTCAAAATAAATCTGAACAAAGTGCACATCATGTTTTATTTTCCACACTGAGCTCACATACAGTGTGTAGTATAAGCACACATATGTTACTTAAGGGAAACTTTACAGCCAACAATTGCATGTAGCTCCTGCATTTAACTGTATGTAAAGGGTACTGTGTAATTAGAGTGCAGCAGTTACTCTGATTGACTCATCTGGCACTGTGCTCAGGAAGCACTCCCACGTCATCGCCCCCAGCAACTAAACACAGACTATGGTACGTTGGTACCCTTCAACACATACACTAAACAGCCATGACTTTATCGCCATGCAATGCACAATGAGCTCCATTACAAGATATGGGTCAAAATTAGGCAGGTAATAATGCTCAGTTTTTATTGACATGGTCAGTAATAAATTAATTACACTGCACACACTGTAAAACAATAGTTGTAGTTCTAGTTTTCGAAAGTTAAACTTGCAGTTTTTCATTGTCTTGACTTTTTTAAATTTTTTTACATTTATTGTAAGTTCTGTCCGTTGTAAGTTAACTGTCGAAAAAAGAATTCAAGAAAAATGGTGAAAAGGAGTTTGGTCAGGAAAACTTGTGCGTGAGTTTATAAACAACAACAAAAAAACACTGATATTGGTATGGATGAAGCGTGCATGTAGGCGTATTAATTATTCTATCATAAAGACAAGTCGGATTCCTCAAAAATATTATCAAAATCCAAGCAGAACTTCAAGGAAGAAGCTGCCAACAAGGTGAGTTTCAATTTATCTTAATAGTAATATTAGGTTTAATTTTAACGCTCTGACTTCAATAATGTGCTATCTGCGTTAACATGATACAGAATTGTGTTTATTAGCCTCGTTTGACTGCCCGTATTGCAATGAGCGGTGAACACTGACAAAGTAACCTGCTGCCGCGTCGGGGCTAGTAAAAGACTGCAAATGTGTTCGCAAACAGCTCCTCTTTTTAACGTCCTTGCATCAAGACTAACTGTTTGAACAAACAACCCCAGCGGTCTCCCCAACTCCAAACCCCAACGAAAACACCAAAGTCGCCATGTTTAGACGTTCCCGCCCAGCGGGATACGGGCGGTCGTTAGCATATACCTCATGGTGGACTGACTTAATGTTAACCACGCATGCTTTTGGTAGATGGGCCTACAGCGAAAATGTGTCAATAATACAAGCTCTAAGGGATCTATCTATCTATCTATCTATCTATCTATCTATCTATCTATCTATCTATCTATCTATCTATCTATCTATCTATCTATCTATCTATCTATCTATCTATCTATCTATCTATCTATCTATCCACCCATCCATCCACCCATCCATGACAAAATTTCTGACAATATATTGAATATCGTAGATATCGTGTATAGTGATACTATCGTCATTGTGGGCCACATATCGTCACAGCATCGAATGGAGAGATACCCGTATCGCCCCACCCCTAACGGAACCAAAAGTATTTAAAAACAGAAAAGAAAAGAAATCTGCCTGATGCCTCTAGGAGGGAAAACAACCCATTCAAAGGTAGAAGTACTGTCGATAATGCTGTTGGTGACAACTGATAATAAAACTATAGCTTTACAAACTTGTAAAACCTGTTCAACTAGACACCAAAGTATACAAAATGGTGTGTATGATGGCCAGTATTAATCCTCTACTGCATGATTGTGTGCACCTGTATCTAAGTACTTATTAAAGCAGGTATGGACAACATGACAGTGAGTGGCAAATTATTGCATCCCACATGGAGTGTGCAGCCTTTTTGGACATAATTGTAGAACAAGCATAATAATAGTAAAAAAAATAATAATAATTGCGTTAGCTTTTTAAATTTTAATCATTTTTATTTGTATGAGAGCAAAATGTTCAAATAGGAAACAACATACAGTACACATAGAATTTGTTTGTGAAGTGTTGGGAAGGGGCCCAACTTTGGGAATGAATACCCGTTGAACTCTACACATCTTTAAATCCACAACAACATTCTTACAGTCCTTCCTCACTGTGGCATGACAAGTCTATACCTTCAATAAATGCACAATATGGACCATATATCACCAGTTAGGTCACGAGGTGGGTCACATTTTCTCCATTCTGATGGATGGCAATGTATGAACAAGAAGCCCAGTTGACATTGTGGTTTTTCAACCTCTCCAGGCCCAGATTCTTTCACACCCACTCAATCGTATACAAACTTTGAAAAGTCATTTCACACAAGGGAGGGGACAGCATGTCCGACTGAGTACTTAGCCGTTAATAAAAGGCGTTGGTTGAGTGGAGTCTTGCACAACACAATGATGTTGCACAACAGAAAGACATATAGTCACTAAAGGCATGCGTTCACAGTGCATTTGTAATAGTGTAAATAGATTGCTCATACACAAGACAGGTTTTACCACTCAATAAAACATGTTTATGGCTACTTGAATTGTTTCAGAAGATTGTTTAAGGTGAGTTTTAATACATTAAACAGATGCACAACATTTGCACCTCACAGAAAAATAGAATAATGCTTTGCATTGGTTACCAGAGCTGCCCAGCAGGGGCCAACTTTACTATTTGTGGTGGACATGTAAAATCATGCATAAGGAAATATTAGGCATGATCAGCGAATTGGTCGTCATTCTTTTCCCTAAAGTTACACATTCTGCTGGATTTCAATTTCAACACAATCAAAACACATAAAAGCTGCAATCAATGAATTTTGGGTCACTAAAAGCAAACTGATGTGTCTGTAAAAGGAAAATCCAATCTTTTAAAGGAGAAGTCAACCTTCAAATTTCTTGGCAATATGTTATATGTAACTTCACCAGTCTAAACATGGCATTCTGAATAATATTACATTTGTGGAATATGAGTTATGTGGTAAAATCCAGCTGTTTTTCATCCATCTCGGGGGGCGGCCATTTTGCCACTTGCTGTCGACTAAAGATGAGATCACAGTTGCTCAGGGCTCAGACAACGACCAATCACAGCTCACCTGTTTTCTGAAGCTGAGCTGTGATTGGCTGTTATCCAAGATCTGAGCAACTGTGATGTCATATTCACTTGACAGCGTGGCAAAATGGCCGCCTTCTCTCTATCTATCTATCTATCTATCTATCTATCTATCTATATATATATATATATGTGTGTGTGTGTCTGTGAATTCTGAAATGCCTTACCTTATCAACTTTACATTAGGATTTCTGCCACTTATCTAATTTTTACCACTTTAATAATTAACAGTCTTTTGTTGAGATTTCTCTAATTGTGTACATTCCAGCATCTATATTTGGCCACAATGGCCACCACATAGTTTTAGCAGTGATTCAAATGTTGAGTTTCACCAAGACCTTTATTGAATAATAATTTTGTGTAAAAATCTATATTTACAAGGCTAACTAGAAATTCATACAAAACCTTGGGGGAATTGCTTTTTTCATTTTTTAATTAAGAAGAAATTAAGTTAGTGAAACAAAATTAAAATCACTACCAAAAGGATTGGGCACAAACATAACTTCAGTAAGTGGCATTCATCACACAGTGTTGTGAATAAACACACCCATTATAATTGTCTTTTTTCCAAATGATACTTTATGGCCTCTGCTGCGTGATTTTCAACATAAAACCTGCTATGAAGGCGTGAGAATCAAGTTGTTAACTTTTACTACGTTGCACCCTGCAAAATGTTTACCATCAAAACAGAACTCAAGTCAGTGGCATGTCCTCATCACAAAAGGACAACCTGACATCATTTTGATGGGGTTTTATGGTTTATTTTTTTATGTGTTTGTAAATCTGTAAAGATGCTCTTTCATACAACTTTCTTGTTTTCCATGGCTGCTTGTTACCTGCTTTGAAGTCAAAGTGAGCAAGAGGGAGGTTCTCCTCAGGCAGCAAGCAGCCAGAACATTTAAGTGTGTGGGCGTTGAATAACTCCTACTGCATAATTTGCGTTAAATGTCAGGAAACAAAGAGCACAAACTTCAACGGACAGTTTTTTTCCCCCTATGAACAAAGAGGAAAAAAATGTAAATTTGAAGTTGTCAAGAATACGTTTTTTTTTTCATAAATGCACACAATTCTTCAAAGGACAAATCACAGCAGGTGAATCATGCTGGGGTTTCTCTGCAAACGTCATAAGACAGCAAGAGGAGAATGTTGAATCTTAACCCTGCCTGCTTGTCTCTAATTCAGTCTTTGTGAAGATTTAGTCAGAAGGCATCTCTGTTCCTCTTCCTCGTCTTCTGTTTCTTCATCCCCGCCAGTGTGGGGAACAGATGTCAGCAGTTGGGTATCAGCATGGATTTCTTCGTCATCCGACTGGATTACAGGTGTGTCTGCCCCGCCCCCGCTCGTATCACTGGAGCCCGATGACGTCGATGACATGCGAGACTTGGGCCCGACGTGGACTTCATGTTGCCGTTGCAATGGTGGACACATTCTGTAGACAACCTCGGCCTCTTCATTTGCATCGTCTTCATCTTCGTCCTCACCATCTGTAAAGAGATGCTGTTAAAAAATGCCTGTCTCTCTGCTCTCGTTTCAGTTCGTTAGCCTAGATTGTGAAATCATTTGAAATGAAATTTAGCTTACTCCCAAAATATCTTGCATTTACCGCTTCGATCTCTGCATGGACAGTTATCTAAAAATAAACTAATGAACCAGATGTATGACCAAAATGCTTACTTGGGTATGGACAAAATACGTGCAAAATAAATAAATATAAATGATCTCAACCCAACAATACAAATTTTGAAGCAAACAATGGAATAATCAAATACAGTGAATTTTTTGGTGTGTATAAAATTACCATTCAAGGATGGCATAAAACTGCTGAACGGCAAATCGACATTAAGTACAGGTATTCATTTTGTGCATTTTCTCACAAAAATCAACTCACTCAAAATTGTAATATTCTTGATGTACTATCATTCTAAATCCGCAAAAAAAAAACATTAGGCCTATCTTGTAGTATAGAGCAGTGTAATACCCAGTGTGACTGCAACTAAGTCATCTCTGCCATCTAGTGGTAAATGGTGATACTCAAACTTAAAACTACAGTTGATGCATATTCAGCACACGCATATTCGTGCATGTTTTGTTTTTCATTTTTTCAGTATTTCTTAGCATTTTGTCGTTATCTTTTTCCAGTGTTTATCGTCCGTTTTTGGGGGGATTTCACAATTTTGTATTTATTTATTTATTTAATCATGGGGCTACCCAGAGCGTGGTGGCATGCGTGGGCTGCCAGTTACCCATTCCTGGTTTATGCCTTTCTCTGACAAAAAGTGTGTGTTCCTGTGATTAAAAAGAAAACAAACCTTTGAGAATCATGCTTTTCTTTCTACAAATAAGAACTTTTTATTTGGTGTGTTATTTGGATGTGTACCTGGTAGAGGGGATGCTATCCCTCCCTCATCTGCTCCTGATCCGGAGTTGAGGAAGACGTCAAGGGCCTCTTGGTCAGAGATGTCCATCATCAGGTCCATTTGCTCCAGCACATCCACGTTCACCTCCATTGAGGAAATACTTCCCATGGGGGCTGCAAACACAAATTGTGTTGTGAAGTGTTAACATTTTGAGAGGCACTGTGATGTAAATGGATCCATTAAGGCTTTTATCTGTTGATGTTCTATTGGTAGAATAGCAATTTACAGCATGTGGCTTGTTGTTAAACTCCAAGCGTTTTATGTAGCTATATTGTCCTCTTAAAGCCACTTACGTTTCCTGCTGTCAATCTGCAGGTGAGCTGAGGGCAGGTAATTATCCACATCTTGCTGGTAGACATCCTCAAAAAAGCGTTGCCTCTCCCTCAGCTTCAGATGATGCGTAGAATCGTTGTCCAACAATCTCTGGGAGTTGTCTGTCTCCGCTGAACAATGACAAGTTAAGTTGTAATACACACACACACACACGAATAGCTTTCCTCATGTTGAGATCTAGATTTAAATATTAATGGGTCACTTTTCTTCTCATGCGTGTGTGGATTAGTGATGTTTGATTACCGTTCCGATACTGCCGATATTGATCTACTACCGATACTTTGTGCAAATACACAAAATGTGTCTGGCTGAATCTAAGAAAAAAAATATTTGGTATTTCAAATCATAGCTTTATGAAGAATACAGGAGATCAGAGTAATGTATTATAATTATTAGCGCCTGACTGATATGGTTAATTTGAAGCCGATGGCAATTTTGGGTAGAATAAATGCTGATTACCGATTAATTGGAGGATTAATTTAAAAAATATAATAACATTCACCCCGCACGTCCCCACAATGTATTTCACTGTGTGTCTATTATGCATGGAGCCTCCATCCATATTGCCCGCAACTAGCAAAATAATAACTTGCCTTTTTGGTTCCCAGAATGCATTGTATGGCGCAATGCAGTTAATTAATAAAATAAGGACATTCATTCTTCTCATTTTACTGGAGTTTGACTGAAACCTCATAGGTCACAATTCGGTCAAATTAATATATATATTTTTAAATCTATAGTGTTGGTCATTCTACACATGTAATGTTATTTTTTACAAATTGTTTACCAATCTTAAGTGTTGAAAATTGCTTACTCTCTTAGAGGATGCAATATGTTAATGGTTGAATAAATATGCCACTTTTGGGATCTCCTGAAAAGTGACTATTTTGGAGGTGAATGGTTTTGGCCCGACACCAGCGATATGTGTGTTTGTGTTAGCACTAGCAGTAGTTTAAAGCGTGTTATATTGAACACATTTATGTTTGCCTTACGGTGCACTATTTAAAACCAAACAAATAAAAATGTACAAAAAATTGTACGAATCACGGATTTCCGTTGGCCTAATTCTTTATATCACAAAAACCTGGCATTTGAACAGTGGGTGTTGTAGACTTTTTGTATCCACTGCACATAGTTGAACATCTGCCTTAAGATCCACCTTTAGTACGATGCTTTGCCAAACTGACCAGCTTTGGTTGTGTAACTGTGCTAAATTCTGCTCGACACACTGGGCCTGCCCCCACTGGGCTGCCAGGGCTGACACTTTGACTCATGTCACCAGTGCACATTATTCGTTCGCGAATGTGTGTGTGAGATCACGTCTGAATGCGTGCACTAGTATATGCTCACTTTACTGCTTAGTGAGTGAATGCCCTGAATGACTTGTTTACACAATTGAAGCAAATGGATGCTGCTTCAACCGTACAGTTTTTAAATGTATGCAGACCAAGATAGATAGTCTGTCATACTTTCTTTCCTCACTGCAGGGTTTTTCCACTGCTGTTATTACATCAGTCCTTTATTTTATGGTCCGTGCTTCACAGTCTATGGCTCTTGATTGTTTTTTTTTAACCTGGTGAGTTATTAGATAAACTTTTTACATTTTTATTTTTATTTTTATTTTTATTTTTATTTTTATTTTTATTTTTATTTATTTATTTATTTATTTATTTATTTATTTATTTATTTATTTTTGTGTATGGGCACCAACATTTTTCTTATACCTTAGTCCAAGTAAAATGATATGCGGTTATGGACAAATTGGCAAACTACAACCAAAAAGTTAAATTTGAGAGTAATTGCCTCAACATGATATCTTTGGTGCAAGTCAAAGTCCATTGATCAACATCAAATGTGAGCCTGATCGCTTAGCAGAAGTAGAAAGGCAACATAAACAGAATGTAAACAGAATTAATAGTTTGTCAGATAGCCTATAAAAATTGTTTAGATGCATGCCTTCCTCTCTGTAATTCTGCCTGGAGCTAAACATGCACCCAGCAATGTGAATCATACAATTATTAAACTTCTCGTGTTTTTATCCATCCCGAAAGACATGTTGGAGGTGCAGTTTAGCTAACATTACCTTGCTTGGTGTACAAAGCCCAAAAATTATGTGTTGTTTGGACTTCAAAAATCCCCAACAATTCAATGTTTTGGGGGGTTTTACGAGTTAAAAATTGATTCACTTAAATTAGCTTAAAAAAAACATAATGCACTATAAGGGCTCTATATTCGTAGACAGCGCAGCTACGCTTATGTAAAAAATTAGCCTATCCTGATTTTCATGCTGACTCAAGCCTCGATGTGCTTGTTTGGGAATTTGGTTCGTCGCTCTGTTCCAAGCTGGGCGTTTTGGCGTACTGAGGGAGTTTCCTTTACTTAAACATGTGGCAGACGCATTTGTTGGCAGTGTAACGTGATTTTGGTAAATCTGGTCAAGGTGCAGGCTGCAAACGTGTGGTGGATGTATATCGTTTTTCATTCATAAATGGGGGGTCCACACACGGCGCAAACTGCCCACTTTGCTGATCTGTGATCTCCCCGGCCAACTTTTTCATCCGTCATGTAGGTCGGCTTGCACTTCCTTATAAAAGCACACCGAGGACTGCTGCAGGACACAAGTAAATGTTTTTGCTCAATCAGCAGACGTCCCACAGTTTTTATTCAAAAGGAATGAAAGGAGCCATTTTGATCAGTGGCGAATCAATGTTCACGCCCATTTTGTTTTTAACTCTCTCGTGAAATGAAACTACAGTAAATGCCAGCTCTGTAGTATAGCATGGTTACATAAATGTAATGCTTTCAGATTGACATATGCTAGAAATGATAGCCTTCGAGAGTATGTTGTCTAAGAGCATTTCTATTAGAAAAATGAATCATTTTCAATCAATCATCTGAAGTGTTCGGTTTAGGTGAACGGTATGGGATTTTTTAATAGGTTTTAGGTGAACTAATGAATACACACGCACGCACACACGCACATGCACATACACATAATCACCCACATACAAAATAAAAGAAAAGAAAATGATTTAAAAAAAAAAGTTTAAAAAAAGAGAGAGCAATGATAATGACATGTCAAATCAGTAAAATTACCGAATGAACAATACTGAGCTCTCCAGGAAAAAAAATAAATAAAAAAGGAATAATTTGAGCAAATGGACTGGTTTCCTTGGAATGCACTTTGAGACTTTTTTGTTCATAGCCACAACGGATTCATTCTTTGTTAGGCTGCGGCTTTATCCTGATCTGGACTATGAAACAAAGGTCACATGTAAAGGATTTACTGTGGTGGGTCAGGAAAGAGAGAACAGCTGGGATGGCTGCCGTTGAAGTGTAATGTGTAGTCAAAGTGCCTCAGCATATTCAAAGGCAGGACTGAGGAAAGTGCAGTGCTTGGCTGTCAATCCACTGTTTGAATGCATGCAACAAGCCATATTCTGTTTGTATTTTGTCATCATGTGTCCTCAACATTGAAATGACCGCATCCCCAAGATCGGCCATTGCCCACCTTGCCACAAAATTTAGTGGATTCAATTCTAATTTTGTGTTATTTGCACGAATGTTGAGTATCACCACAAATGTTCACTGTATGCGCTTTTAAGTGGGATGAAATTAAAATCAAATACGAGCTATAAATATGAAGATGATAAATGATCATGATGGTCCTCCAACAGCGGTGTCTCCCCGCCCCAACATGCACACAGTGCATATGGAGTGACTTGTAAATACATGTAATATGACATCATTTAAACAAGAAACTATTACAAGAAGCAACAATAAAATAACCAAACTTTGTCTGATGATGCCTCAAAAGATTCGGAGCTGAATGTGATCTGGAAAGTTGAGGCTGATTTAGTTAGTTGAGAGATCAAACTTACCTAAAGTTATAAAGGGGCGCAAGGGCCGAACTTTAAACCCATTTTTCCTCAAAACTAGGGATTTCAACCTGCCAACATTGAACGTGCTGTAACTTTGTCAATTTTTTAGGTACATCCATGTATTTATTTATATATATATATATATATATATATATATATATATATATATATATATATATATATATATATATATATATATATATAATTTATTTATTTATATTTATTTATTTATTTTTATTTTTATTTTATTTATTTATTTTTATTTTTATATAAAATGTCTTTGCCACGTGGACCCTTTTGCCATGTATATACTGTGTATATATATATAAGATTTGTTAATTACTAGCCCACAAAAAAAGTAGTTTTGAAATAAAATTTATTAAAGTACATTTTGCACAAATAAGTAGACCCTGAGAAAAAGACTGGCAACTAGTTAATTCCAGGCCTAGCAGACATGTTGCTATCCATAGTCATTGAGGTCATAGAAAATACTAGATGTAGTCGCTTTTGTTGTGGGATGCATTCATTTTCTGCATTAGTTAATTTGATTAAACTGAATATTTTGTAAACTATGCATCCTATTACAACCTTACCTTCATGTTGTGAGTTGAGCACATATTCTACAGAAAACATTTTGTCAAAATTTTGTAAATTGTTCTTATGTTCATTGAGATATCGAATAAAATCTAAAAAAATTTCCGAAGGGGGCGCAGCACTCATATATGCCGAGCACTGTATGGATAGTAGTTAAGTATGTCATTCAATTTTTGCGTTATTGTAATGTTGTAATATTAGTATATGTGTTGTATTATCGCCGCAGAAATTCCAGGCCACTTGTGATCTAAGGCACGACCAATGGCTTCTAAATTCCTTCTCTGTCTAAGCCCACAGTGAATCATAATAGCCTTAGGCTTGCTCTTATGTAATGCTCGTACAGTTCTTCAGCTGCACCCTTCCAGAGTGCATCGCGGTGCAAGACCTACTGCCTTCTACACGCATGTTAGTCGAGAGAGAGAGAAATTGTCAAGACCATCATATGAGGCTTTATGTAACCTGACGTGTTTTCAATTAAATATAACTGTAATGTCAGTGATTTGTTGTAAATGCTTGACTGGATGAGCTGGTAACTCATTCAGCGATATTGGCCTTTTTTGGGGGTTACTAAAGCCAAAACTCATAGGATATAAACACATCAATGACAAATTTCATTTCCTAATCATCTGGCCCATGTCTTTATGCATGTCTTTTTTTGTTTGGATCAAGCTGTCAGCAATTTATATTGCAAAGGAATGTGGCTTAAGATGTGAACTCCTAGCATAAGAGACTGTTTAAATTTTGGGTTCTTGCCGATGTGCCTCATCCACTTTCAGAGTAAGCATTAACTCATTCACTGCCATTGACGGCTATAGACGTCGAAAATTCCTTTTAACTATTTCTATTAGTGTAACATTTTTCCCACTTTTGTTAACAAGAGTATGAAAACCTCGAATTTTGTTTTATTGTATTAGAACAGATATAACATTTGTGATTAACTCTTTTACTGCCAAAGACGTTAAATGACCTTCTGCAAAAACCTACGGAGGAGTGCCAAAGACGTTAAAAGACGTCCACCCATTTTTTTTTTATTTTTTTTTTGAAACGGGTGCAGGGAAGCCTTGCGGAGCTGTGCTGAAAGTTTCAAGCAGGTCTAGTGAGCCTAATGACTATTTTTGGCCCCTAGAGGCCAGCGATGACTCTCTTTTGACAAGATCGGGTGGGCGTCAGCAGAAGACGTGAGGCGGGGCTAGAGTGTTGTGGGGACAATGGCTGCAGAAGCCATAATGGCGGTTGCAAGCAGCTCACGCTAGAGCCGTTTTTTTCAAAGACGAAAAGCATCGACCAACGATAAAGAGCACATTGATGACGACGATGATTATCATCGATGATGATGATGATGGTGACTCCGTGGTTGGAAGCATTGACGCGGCAGTAGAATACGTTCGGCGGAGCTAGATGGAGGAGGAAGCGGACAATGTTGCAAGCAGCTCACAGTTGGGAATTTTCAACGCTAAAGAGCACATTGATGACGACGATGATCATCATCGATGATGATGATGGTGACTCCGAGGTTGACGGCCAAGTTGGAAGCGTTGACGCGGCGGCTATGACGACGTCATAAAGGTTCACGGGCGAGCGATGCTGACACCGGAAAACGCGGCGCACAAACGAGCACGCTCAGGCGGACGTTCAATCGGACGACGAAGAGTGCCCCGAGTCCAATGCATATTCATCGGAGTAGTGGGTACAGTCTGCTATTTGCTATTCCCCGGAAAAAAAGGCCGTCAAGAAAGTGTAACGTCTGCACGCGAAACGGACAATGAAAGTGAAAGTAATCTGTTGTCCTGCTCCCTCTCCTTGCACGCAGGAGAGCGTTATAAAAAGAAAAACTGTATTTGAAACATCCACATAATTGTAAGTAGTACCACAGTTGCACACATTTGTAAATAGTTTGTGAAATTGTTTTGTCAAATTGTTACACTGTTGAATGGAAATAAACGTATTTTGCAAACTAAAAACACTTTTTCATTGTTGGTGAAAGCGTTTTACAGAAGTAAAGCACTGTTTAAGTGTTTGTGGCATCATTCATGGACAAAAAGAAGTGTACAATTCACTAGAGTGCATGAAATAACATTGTTTCACAAAAAGCTCTTTTTCTCCGTTTTTTGTTTCAAAACAGAGCATTTTGGTGAAACTAACCATATTCTATTGTTGATTACTGAAGAACGGAATAATGTAGAAACAAACTTTTTTTTCTGCTGAAAGATGAGAGTTCAATCTTTCATTTGGTAGTATGTGTGTTTCCATAGTCCAAACACAACATTTTCTGTGAACCTTGAAAGATCAGTCAAAATGCTTAAATCGGCTGGCACTGGCGACATCCCGTTTCTGAAAACATCTGGCAGTCAAAGAGTTAATTGTGAGTTAACTAGTGAAGTCATGCAATTAATTAAGATTAAAAATGGTAATCGCCTGACGCCCCTAATTTTTAATAATCTTTTCTTTAAAAAAAATAAATAAAGATTATTAAAAATAATTACAATTATTCTATTTTTATTTTTTCAGGTGATTAATTTTTTTTATCGGAATTAATCGCATGACTTTACTAGTTAACTCATGATTAATCACAATTGTTATATCTGTTCTATATGTACAAAAAAATCTAGGTTTTCATACTCTTGTATAAAAAAAATTGGAAAAAAATGTTAAACTAATAGAAATAATTAAAATGAATTTATGACGTCTATAGCCATCAATGGCAGTGAATTAGTTAATTGTTTACCCGAGTATTGCGTGTGTATTGGTGCATCTCTGTTTTAACAGACATGCGTCATTGCCTGCTCTGTGTCATTTTAATGGCGCAGTCATAGATCAAGAGAGCTACAGTAGGAACTGCACTCGAAGCACAGAACAAATGTTCCTATTAAACCAAGCAGTCACATGCTGAGGCTTTCAATCCCCTTGTGACGAGAGGGAGGAAATCCCATGATCACTTTTGTGTCTTCATGGAAAAGTGACCGTGTTATGATTTGGGAGAGAGATTGTACTTTCATTCCATGAGCAGTCACATTTTAAAGCTCATCCATCTCCAGCTCGATTCCGCCTAGACGACCTGCAGCTTTTATTTCCCCCCAAGGGATTAGTGAGGGTGAGACTCAGCTCTCTGCAGTGTACAGACTCATCATCTTTAGGTATTACTGCTATTAGCCAATCACTCCCCTCCATTGGCCGAGCAGACCATCAAGCCTAAATCATTTATGTGTGAGGTCACTGCACCACAGTAGCCACCACTCCTGCCATGATACTACTCAACCCCCAACACCACACACTCCTCAAAGTAAACACACTGTGTATTAATTTGTAAATATACGGCTCACTCTGCTCTTGATATGGATGCCCTTGGTTGCTGTCATCCTGTAGGAATAGCTAGAATGAACGTAAACAACAATACTTCCACTGCTCTTTTGTTTCCAACTCCAAGCTATGATTTCATCTTCAGCCTTGTGATCAAAACTGTGTATTCCCAGGCCACTTCCATCCACATTCCCAAAGCCATTAAGGATTATCACTCCAGCTAAATGCAACTATGATCTCTATTATTTCCCATTGCTTTCCATCTGAAAAAACAAACAAACAAATAAACAAAAACGGGCTTTTCGTCATCTTCACTGGGCTTATGTAGTGCTCTACTCACATGCACCATCATACCAAGAATATCCTTTTCTGGGCTAGAATATAGCTCACTTGACATTTTAACACTACAACTCTGGTGAAGTTACTCAGAAAGGAAGACTGTGGTCATGACTCTGTTTCTGTGTGGGTCTTGCTCTTGTCAGAACGATTGACATAACTGCAGCAACAATACCTACGATAAAGCAATAAAGGATTCATTATTGATATGTCAGTTAACATATTCTAATCAGTATTTTTTGCCACCTAGTCCCAATTGTACACACTGTATGCCACTAAGTTCAGACATCTTTTGATCGACATAACTGGTTCTTATGGTTTATGTTAGAAGCAAGCGTAATAAAATAATGAATAAAACGTCAATTCAACATAAGTAATCATATTAATACCCCTTGCTCATTTACAATAAATGGCTCCATATCGCCAAAGGAAATGCATTAGTTCAAGATGGAACAATTAGGTACCGCACAAATAAGAATATTAAGCATTGCAAATCAAATACAGCTCGAATTGTGCTGCAGCATCTTCCATTCAAGTCAAATGAAACAAATTGGTTACTTACACGCTAGACGTTTGTTGTGTTTGGTTGACCCTGTAGATGACATGATGCAGGGATGTAGCAATATGTGTCAATTTGTCTTGTCACCTCCTGTCAAGGCTGCGGGACAGGATGCTGGTGCACGATCATCTACTCATTGCTTCTCTACACTTTTGCACCAGGCTATTGCAGCTACACGCTTGTTTCTGCTCTTCCTGACTCCCTCTCCCCTTTGCGATCTCCCCCGTCGTCCTTTCTAGGTTCCCCTCACGCTGCTTCACACTTGCATCCTTATTGCCCCCTCCCCGCCCCCCATCTCCCTCTCTCTCTTTTTCTCTCACAAACACACACAGTCTTGCACACTGTGCAGCTTAGAGACAGGGTGAGTGATAGTAGACATTGTGGCCTGTACCAACTGGTAACAAAGAGGGGGTCATGGGATCAGCAGGCTTTTACGTAATCTTTAGGAACATGCCAAGGATTGTTATATGATTAAAGCCCTGTAATGTAGCAACACCACCTTGATCGTATTAATAAATTATATCCGAAAAATAAATATGCTCATTATTAGCAAAGCTGTTCACATTGTTCATCATGCTATGCTTACACTAACTAGCCACAACATTCTCTACTACCTTATGATCCAATACAGAGTGGTATAAAATTGTTTTTTGCAAAAGGTAATCAGAATCACCTTTATTGTCATTGTATACAACACAACAAAATTTGAGGTTCCTACTCCTTCGTGTCTATTTACTGCAAAAGCAATAAAATTAAATAAGAAAAGTACAAACACGAGATATGTATAATAAAGAAATGTATAGATAAGAAGGATAAACTAAATGGGTGGGAGGAGTAGTTACTGCACATAACATGAAATAAATGTTATTACACAGAAGTGCAAGCAATATTTCACATAGATCCGCATTAATAGACCATCCGATTAGCATGTCTGGTTGATGATGTGGTGCTGTTGGCTTCTCCAACTCTTACTGGAGGATGAAAATCAGCACCTCCAAATAAAAAAAACATGGTCCTCAGTCGAAAAAGGGTGGAATGCCCTTTCCGGGTTGGAGGACTTCAATTATCTTGGCATCTTGTTCACGAGTAAGGGCAGGATGGAGCGAGAGATCGACAGGCGGATCAGTGCAACATCTGCAGTGATGCAGACTCTGTATCGGTCCGTTGTGGTAAAGAAGTAGCTGAGCCGAAAAGCAAAGCTCTCGATTTATCGGTTGATCTATGTTCATTTGCTGTGGGTCGTGACCAGACGAACAAGATCCTGGATGCAAGTGGCCGAAATGAGTTTCCTTGGCAGGGCGTCCGGGTTTTCTGTTAGAGATTGAGTGAGAAGCTCTGTCACCTGCGAGAGACTCAGAATCGAGCCATTGCTCCGCCATGTTATGTTCAAGTGTGAGGATCCCCAAAACATGGACAAGCAAATCAAGTTTGACAAAAGTTATTGCAACACGCAGCTGCAAAAATACAATAGCGCACTTGTGAATGCAAGGACTAACAAACAAAAACGCAAGCTAACAATTTGCGGAAGTACTTAACAGAAGGAGCTTGCAATAGCAAGAATAATAAACGACAGAAAACGCACAACACCGAACGCGGAAAATAGCGAACAAAAAGAGCTTGCAATAAAGCAAGAATCCAAACTACCAAAACAGGAATACTTACAAAAAATTAAAACAAGCATCAAAGGCGAGGACGAGGCAGCAGCTGTAACAAACACAAATACTGAGAGCAAGCCAGCCAACTCAGAACATAACAAGAGGAGCCAGCTGAGGTGGCTCGGGCATCCGGGTTAGATGCCTCGTGGCTGCCTTCCTGGAAAGGTGTTCCGAGCATGTCCCATTGATGGCCCCGGGGATGACCCAGGACACGTTGGAGAGCCTATGTCTCTTGACTGGCCTGGGAACGCCATGAGATCCTGTCGGAAGAGCTAGATGAAGTGGCTGGGGAGAGGAAAGTCTGGGTTTTGCTGCTAAAGCTGCTGCCCACACTACCCGACCCCGGTTAAGTGGTAGTGGATGGATGGATTGATGGACGGATGATGATTAAGACAGTTCGTAGAACAGTTCTTTGGGTAATGATTTTGAGTTAATTATTTTAGTGATACTGTAGCCCTGAGAAAGAAGCAATTTATCAGTCTGTCATTCCGAGCTTTGTGTGACCTGTCACGACGGCACAAGGGTAACAGTTCGAGTAGGCGATTACTGGGGTGAAAGGGGTCCTTAATGATGTGGCCAGTTCTGCTTAAGTAGCGAGAGCTGGAGTGGGAAACAACATGGTCTAAAACAGAAGGGACCTTCCACAAGGCACTCTTGAACAAGGTGTCTAATTTCTCCCATGACTCCTCTTTCGTTATGGTCTGGTTTGTATTGATATCTTCCAGTTTCGTGCTTTTTTTTCCTGAAGTCCAGTCCCATCAACGACCAGATTGGAATTGTCTAAAGATTATCCTGACTGATTTTGTTAAACATCTTCAATATTTACAAATCAAAACAAAACAAAACATAGAATTACCCTCCCCCCTCTCCAAAAAACAAACAAAAATGCGGGTCCGTGCCAGAGCTAACGAGTGTCTGGCACTCACTCCCGGCTCAGCACTCTAAGTAGAACACAACAGCAGACTAAAAACGTTTGCAGGAATGAATGGAGGGTAGTTTGCCATGGTGGGATTACGTGAGATGTGTGTCAGTGTCAACAGAAATAAACACAACTTCCAACGTTGCCTTTTACACATTTTGGGTCAAAGTCTGGCAACATTCGTGTAGTTAACCTCAGCACAAGAATGGAAGAAAAACACTAGGCTTTACACAGAATCTGAATTCTATGGCTGACCAATGATCAGGAATCAACGAGTTGCAAAAATACATTTACTGATTCGATCTGATGGCGGAGCAATATAAGCATTTAAAAAAAAAAAAACACGTTTATATACACAGTATATACTCGAGTTGACCGACGGCATTCGCAGGGGACAGAGACTGTCCCACGAAGAGCGGAAACCCACGTATAAGTGACGGCAAATGAAATACATGGAACAAAAATAAACACAAAACAATTCTGATAAAGATTTACTATAGCATGTAATGTCATGTTTAACATGATGTCTGATCAAGTGGTAAAATTAAGACATTACAGCCGATCACCGATAGAATGCAAAATATTGTCCGATCCCGATCCAGCCGTTTAAAACGTTTAATAAGCACATTGGTATTTTCTTATTTTATTTTATTGATTTTAAGACAGTGGGCCCTCTTTATGTGCCCACTCTAACTGGGTGGGAAGTTTTCTGTCTTTTGGGAAGCATAAACGGGCTCACTGTCAGGGATTGGCGTGGTTGTGGACCCAAGTGCAAGAAGCGAGGAGGCAGAGTTTTGGTTAAAAAAAAGAAGAAGTTATTTTTCTTTAACTAAACAAAAGCGGGTAGGTAAACAAGGAATTGGAAGGTAAACAAGAAAAGTCCATAATCAAAAACCGATGAGCTAAGTAAAAGGCTAGACAAGGTGACAGCCGGACGTGGGGCAACAACAAAACATGTTGCTGACACACACACAATGGACCACCAACACTAATAGACATGACGAGACACACCTGGGCAAGACACAAGTGGCTGAGGGCACTGATTGGTTGACACACAAGGAAGTGCAGGCAAACACTGGTGGACCACATAAAGCTTGACGAGACAAGGGGAGGACACGGGAACAGCATAAAACACAGATCACAGTCACAAAGACAAAAAACAAGAACACCCAAAAACCCAACCCCACAGGACCAAAACATGACACTTGCTGCAGTACTTGACCACTGTGAAGTGAAAGCTTGTAGACCGCCATCCACCACCGCTCATGTGCCCGTATGAAACCCTCTCCCTCCCAGCCCACGTAAACCCACCAAAATCACGTAACACTACTTTAGCCACAACTTAGACCTGCTTTTACTTTCTGCTACCAAATGGTCAGTTAACAGAAAATGCCCCAAGTTCCAAGTTCCAAACGCCCAACATGCCAAGGCTAGCACCTGCACAAAAAAATCTCGATGCACCCGTTTCTAAGACAAGCATACATGTGCTGTCTAAGAAAATAGAGTCCAGTAAATTAAACATTACTCAGGCAATTATGTTATTAGGCTAATGCTATGTAGCTTCTTGTTGCTGAATATTCATCATCTGTAGGGAGGGAGTTGGGCTGATTAATTCCATATTTTTGATTTTCTGAGAAAAATGCAGCAGGAGACGGTAGGGTGACAGTTTTAGACAAAAAGACTTCATGAGACAAAGCCAGTAAGGAGGAAAGATAAGGGAAGGGAGGGAGGAGAGTAAAAAGCATCTGCAAGCATGGTCACTTTAAAACCACATACTGTTTATCAGGTATAACATCTCTGATGTAAAGCTTGTTATAATCTTCAATGCAGTGTTTCTGAATATAGACTGCCGAAGGACTTCATCTCAATTTTCAACTGCATAAGGGACAATGCCATCTAGTCAATAAGAGTGCACAGGTCAACTCACTGTCAAGATGAATGAATCCTAACAAATGCACTGGTACGGTACAAAGATTCATAACGCTCACACATGGTGTGTTAATTGGCATCTACTGTAGTATCACAAATGGTTTCCGCTATGTTAAGAGGCCTTTAACAGCCATTTATGTCCATTTTTAGCTGGAAAAGGTTCTGTGGTCTAACCACCTCATGGCAATCTTTGCAGTCTATGTCAATACTTGATAAATAGCTTGCTAGCTCTATCATACATGTCAACCCATAAGGTTTGTCCGTATTTCTTACGGATTTTTAAGTGTTGCAAAAGCATACGGGCGTATTTGGAAATGAATACGGATTTAACTGTTTTCATGAAAATAATAATATTAGTATATATTGCTTACCCTTTTTAAATTTATTTAGTATTTACTGTCGGCTACGTGCTACACGTGTGCATAAGCTCGATTTAAACAACAACCGGTCACAAAATCTCGTCTATCGCGCGAGACTTCTAACAGTTTCCTGACATGCGCAGTTAAGAAATTTGTGTTAGCGCGAAAATTGCGAGTCGTTCGCAGTGGTTGAGAAAATGGGGGACAGGCCGGCCAAAAAAAACAAGATACACCGGACGTTTTCGTTCGGAATGGACGGATTTATTTAAGGTAATTGGTCCGTCAAAACTTGGAGAAGAGTATGCATCATGTTCGCTTTGTTCACGGGACATTAAGGTTGCGGCATCTGGCATTTACGATGTCAAAGACAAAGTTGCACGAGAGAAATGTGAAGCAACAAAAAAGTCAACCGTCCATGATAAAATTTTGATTAAAATTGATTCACCTTATGATGCCAGATGGCAGTCACTGTGATATTTAGAAATCTGTTTTTTCTTTGTGCAATAAAATGTCATTTGGAACAAGATACTGTCAATGTCTTCATATAAGAAAGAAAGTAAGGTAAGATTAATGTTATTGCATGAAACAGCTTTAGTATTGATAAAACTGACATAAGGATTTTTATGGGAAAATAAGGATTTTATGGGTTTGTAATACAGGTGGGACCAAATTAGGGTTGACATGTATGCTCTATTTCTGTTCTGATGATGAGGTAATGTGCCAATTTCATATTTTGTCAATGGACATGGCTATTAATTTTTGGCCTTTGACAGTTTTTGGAACCATCTAAGGTTGTACCAGTAGTGGTGGCTTGTCAACAAATGGACGCCCTCCCACCCAGCTGGGACACATTGAAATGGACAAAAGTTAAATAATGAAAAAGAGAATGGAACACTACAATAAAAATACTTCAAAATATATGTATATCTTGTTTTTAGATTAACAGGATACATTGTGTACAGTTGCCACTGCGTATGGCATACAGTTGTACCAATAAGTCTGGGAGACGCGCTACATGTACATTTCATTGCTAAGAAAAATACTTAATTTTCTCTTATGAGGTGCACTTCCAGGTGCTACTCAAAGATTTGTCTATAGCAACAAACAAAAGAACGGGGACAACTAGTTTAAGACAGCACAAAGCAATACTGAAGTCTAACCAGACTGTTTTACACTATTTTTGTTCAATGTTCACTAAATATTGTAATTTGTTTTATAACATATACTTTATGCTTACCTCATGATAAATACAGTTTATATTATTTCAGGCTGCTTGTGTTCCCAAACTGTTCTTAACGAGTCATGATAATGTTCTTATTGTGAGCAAGTACAAATGACGTATTTTTAATTCTTACATGTCGCCGTTTCTAAAAGAAGACATTTTTCTGGACTCCTTTTAATAAAATTAAATTAAATTAAAAAAGGTGAAAATTGAATTGAGAATATACCCACTTCTCCAGGGACCACTACACTGGTCTGCTCTAGCCATTGTTCTCCCCAAAATATCTAAACCTTGGCTGTGGCCCTGAGAGAGCTTCTAATCCTATCCAACCTGGTCATGGGAATCTCAACATCCTCATTTCACCACTCCAGATCTGCTTCCTGTCATCTATTCTGTGCCACTGTCTCTAAGTTGTACATCATGGCCAGCCTCATCGCTTCCCTTTAAACTTTTACCTTCATCCTAGCAGAATCTGTATTCACATAACACCCCTGACATTTTCCTTCACCCGTTCCAACCTGCTTAGATCCATTGTTGAGCTGAAGTGATAGTGCTGCTTTGATACATAATAAAATAAGAGATTTAACTGAATAAATAACGTTGTTTTTTTGGGATGCGCGCCTAGTGAAAGTTCCTCATCGAGTGTTTAAGTGTGACACAATACTGACATCTACTGGCTAAAGTGGTGTTGTACATTTGTGTCGCCTGCAAAGTTGTATCAATACATTGAACACAAGACGAAATAGGCTCTGAAAAAGTGTTAATTTTCATGACAAATCGGGGGGAAAGGAAAACATATTTGCTCAAAGTGAAACACCACATTTCTGAAGCCCAATTAATTTGACACGTGATACGTTCAAGTGAAAATGGGCTTTCCAAAGACTATTTTATAGCGTTGCTGTGTGCGAGTGTGTGCTGCATGTGTCTCAGTGTTGGCTAGTCCTCTTTGAAACAGCGGTGTCTCAGGTTCCAGCAGTGTCGCCTATGATGTGGCTTGTGAGTCACTCTGATAAAAAATACAAATAAAATAAAAATGTATGCACACGCACAGTCGTGCACAACCCACAGTAATTTTGCCTTCACTCAAATTCAAACATTTGGGTTGTAAGCCATGCGTTTTGAGCCTCCTGATAAATAAAATGCATGTTGGGCACACACATTTGGGGTGTCATCAGGGACAAAATTCACGATTATACTGTAAAAATTATTCACAAATTCCATTTTCCACATTCACAGTTGAAAAGCCTAATTAATAAAGTGCATGCAGGCTTTGTGAAATCTGTATATATTTTTTTTAAATGTCAGTTGTCCAATACATTTCTGTTCTGTTTTTTTTTATATAACAGAATGAAAAGTTTCAAAATGTGATAGCTTCAGCCAGTGGCGGTTCTGTCATTAGCGACTCTACGGATGGGCAACCTCACTGACACACTACCACCCTGACTTACAAAAGACAACCAAGCAGCCCAAAGAGAATACAAATACAAACATTAGAACCATTTGTACAATCTGTCCTCTTGGACAGGCAAAAAACAGGTGCTTGCTTTATCAAAGATACCTTTTTTCTTTTTTTTTCTTTTTTTAAATATTACTTAAAAGTCTGTGGTCAGTTGTCTAAAAAAAATAAAAATAAAAAACTTGACAGATCACTAAAAAGAGCTACACAGTGTTTTTATTTTATTTTTTAAATCTGAATCTCATATACATACCTTTGCCAGATACATAATTCTGAGATTGAGATAAATTCAGAGGCGATTCCTCATTTTAACAAAGGAAGTACAAATCAAAACTCAAGTTAAAAATATTGACCCATGGGCCGGCTATATTGTCAGCAGTTTTAAGCATACATCTGAAGCCTGTCTGAAGGGCTTCCATTTACACAAAAAAATCATCTCATATGCACACACGTGAAATGCTCTTATAGACACGCGTGAAACACTTTCTCATACACTACTGGAATATTTTCATTTCATACTGAAATGTACTCGTATAGAAATATATGTTTAGGAAAGGTGAATGAGCGCGTTTCACCTGTGTATGTAAAAGTGTTTCACTGGTGTCTATAATAGCATGTTACTAATGTGTGTTTATTTCTCTAGTGTAGGAGCATTTCACTTGTGTATGCGTGTGAGGAGAAAAAAAACCACACTTGTGTGTATGAGTAATCCTGAATGATGTCCCTGACGACCCCTCAGAGACGTACCTTCGTGACAGACAGTCAAGTCAAAGCACTCCAACTTTATTAAAAAAAGATCACTGCGTTGTGTGGGGATATTCTGGGGATCACCATGGCAACAGACATCCCAGTGCCACATGCACAAACACGCACACCTGCCTGACAGTGTTCCAGTGTGTGCTGCTGAGCCTGCACTCCGACAGTATCTCCGTGCTGTTTGCTAAATGTGGCAGGACGGAGAGATGCTTTTGTTCACCAAGAAGAAGCACACTGCACTGGCAAGGTGTTAATTACATATTGTGAAATGGGACAAACAAACGGTCTGGCTTTTTCGTGTAGTCAGTTGGCTTCAGTGCTTTTGTGAAGCATTCTTTCTTCATGCTAACAGTGACGGCTCCTTTGAGAGAATTACGCACATGGTTTGACCTTGCCTCTAGGCTGGTGGTGACAATAGGTTATATAATTGATACTGTACTTTGTGGCTGTCTGGTAAGCTGTAAAGGAGCATGCTGTGAGAGACAGTTTACACGATTGTCAGGTCAGTTTTGCAAGTGTGTCTAAATGTGAGCGAGTGACTCGTGAGGGGAGAGCAGGCTGCTTGAACTAAGTGATTAGTATCACTTGGACTCATCACAACAGTTAACTTATTATCTTCTTGGAAAAATTAGTCAGGGCAAAAAATTGAAGGGGGAAAAAAAATCTAACTGCATAAAGTTTTTTCTTTTTACTACTGAATGAATGTGTGATATGTTTTCAATAAAAATGCTTCCAATACATTGGTGGTGGTGTGTGTGTGTGTGTGTGTGTGTGTGTGTGTGTGTAAGTGTAATTTGACTTTATTTTTCATATATTTTTAGACTTTTCTGCCTTTATGTCAAAATTTCTGACATTGTTGGCAATTTTAGGGACATATAGTAAAATTCTGCCTCTCTTTTTTGGGACATTTTATGGCTATTTATTGAAATGGAATTTTTTTGCTATCAATTTTCTGACATTTTTGGCTTTTTTAACATTTTCTTTCCTGCCTTTTTTTAAGAAAATAAACTTTCTGACTTTATTGGAATTTTTTTGTACATATTGTGGTAATTTTCTGCCTTTCTTCATTTTTGGGGTGGGGGGGGGGGCATTTTATGGTCTTTTTTGGGCCATTTTTAGGTAACTTTTTAAAAAGTTCTCATCTAGTGTGTGTAAAAAATGTATTTGTGTCATTACTATTTAGTACGTTAAAATGTCAACATATACGGTATTTCCACAGCATGATGCAAACATTAACAGCTCTAAAGCAGACAGTAATACATATACATATTCATTTTTACAGGATAAGTGCACACACCTGTGGTTAGTGGTTTAAGATGAAGTTTAAAAAAAAATGGGATGAATGGGACTGTTTTTTTTAAATTTAATTGGGAAAAAATATATGCACAATGAACAAAAACATTTTTGTGCTTTGTAATGGTTTGGTTGCCTGTCTCTACCGTATCTTGAAATCTTGACATGAGGAAGTGCTTCAATTGCAAACCTGACACCAGGCATTAACAAGAACTAGAAGCTCAAGCTATAGATCTAAGGATTCATTGTCCCTCAGATATGACGATAAGAGGATTTATTTAGTTACGTATATATATAAACAAACAAGCATCTGTTAAATATGCTTAGAATTTCAGTGGGATGAGCTTGTTTTTTCATCAGTCACAACTTAGATCATAAAGCCTCTCATGCTCATTAATTCTGTAAATTAAATATAAAAACATACATACACATACAGTATCTGCTCCTACATATGTTTTGTTTTAATTATCAGTGGTGCACTGTAAACCCGAACGTTCAAAATAATCAAATAGATTAAGTCCACAATACTCAAAGTTTTATGACAACTACTACTAACTAGTGTTGTTCCGATACCGATACTGGTATCGGCAGAGGCCCCGATACTGCATTAAAACAGTGGTATCGGTGAGTACTAACAAGTCCCATGCTGATACCATTAATTCCGACGCTAATATAGGACTTTGGATGCAGCATCTTGTGTCTTTCTCATGCACGACATTCACTGATGTGTGACATGTTCACTGCATGCCGAGCTAACATATCCTATTGGCCCTTGAATGCTCTGAACCAATGGCAGGACAGCTTTTTCATGTTGAGAAAAAAACAACAATTTAGGTATCGGCATTGGGCGATACTGCAAAGCTGGGTATCGGAATCTGTATCGGGGGTTAAAAAACGGTATCGCAACAACGATACTACTAACTTAACTTTTTTAAGTTGGTGTAACTTTGTATGCTTGAGTAATTTGTACTAAAAAGTTTTGAATAAATTTAACTTTTTGGGCAACTTAAAAAACATAAATTAGCTGTAACTTAATAAAATTGAGTTATTTCGTGATTAAAATGTTTCTGTTGTTTCAAAAAAACAACTAAAATATAAAACATACTAAAAATAAAAATTTATGTAATGTAGTTTTGTGTATATGTTTCATAATTTATTTTACTTTATAATTTGCAATTTTGTTTTAGCCCCATAGTTTACATTGTAAATGATAATTTGTTGTCAGTTTCCTACCTGGTTTAAATAAATTAATAATAATTAATGTGAGATTATAAACATATGCTCATAGCAGGCAGCATGGCATGGCGGCTAACCAGTTAACATGTCTGCCTCCTAGTCCAGAGGTTGTGAGATCGAATCCCGCCCTCTGGCCTTCCTGGCTGGAGGTTGCATGTTCTCTACGTTCCTGCGTGGGTTTTCTCGGGGTACTCCAGTTTCCTCCCACATTCCGAAAAATAAGCATGGTATGTTAATTGAACACTGAATTGTCCTTAGATTGTTTGTCTGTGTGTGCTCTGCGATTGGCTGGCAACCAGTTCAGGGTGTACTTCCTGAAGACAGCTGGGATAGGCTCCAGCATCCCTGCGACCCACCGTGTACTTATAGTTATGTTAACTTAATCCAGTGGTTTTATAACATTTATAAATTAGTAACTGAGAATAATTGAATTACTGTAACAGAACGTTTCTACTATGTATCAAATAATTTAATTTAGTGTAATCAAACCATTCAAGTTCTGCAAAACTTTAACTTTTAGTTAATCAACAAACAAAAAAAGAGGCAACAACTCCAAAAAATGTATACACGCAACAAGTATGTAATTGAGTGACATATACTCGCAATTTTTAGTATTAACCATAAATTGTTTTACTTATATTGTGCTGTTCAACCTTTGGGGTACTCAGAACTCTTAACCATTGTTTTCTCACTCATCTACAGATCAGTATCTTGCTTAATAAGGACACTGCGACATGGTCACAAGGGCTGAAGTTCAACCCACAACCTTCAAGTTGCGAGTCGACCACCCTGTCACCTGAGTTATATGGCGCTGATGTCCTTATATTCTAGTTTCTTCAAAATAGCCACCCTTTGTTTTTATTTTTATTTTATTTTTTGCACACTCTTGGCATTCTCTCAATGAGCTTCAAACGATAGTCACCTAAAATGGTTTCCCAACAGTCTTTGAAGAGTTCCCACAGGTGAGAATGCCAGAAAATATAAAAATGTGTTTTCAGTTATTTCACCTTTTTTTGTTTCAAGTACATAACTCCACATTAGTTAATTCATAGTGTTGATGCCTTCAGTGAGAATCTACAATGTAAATAAATGAAGCAAACGTATTGAATGAGAGGGTATGTCCAGACCTTTGGCCTGTACTATACAAAACCCAGAAACAGTATAGCTTTACTCTCAGGTGCTTCTACTCAACAGGTGGAAACGAGCGTAAATCTGTGGCAGGGTTTTTACTTTCTGGACCTGGATTCCCAATCCCTAGAGCCTTGAGGTCCCCCATAGCTTGCCTCAGGTGCCTTAATGAATGAACTTCAACAACCAGACACGTGTTTAGCCCATTTTTGGGGGTGCTGAATGTCTGTTAATATATTTTATATTCTGTGTGTTTCTTTAAAAAAAAAAAAAAGTGTTAATCTTCTTCGCTGATTTCTCTTCTACGCTTCCGTTAACTTTCTGTGGCTGCGCTACAGCGCCACTCCAGACTTGGCATATACATTACAGCTATTAAACGTCCTCAGCGTCTTTTTTTAGACACACGCAAGTCTTGAAATGCTTCTGTGTGTACGAGATTTGTTTGAGGAACGAAGCCGGCTTTGCTTCCGTCTGGGCGGGGCCATAGTTCCCTGCTTTGTTTCCATCTGTGTGGGATCATTATCGCTAGTGTTAATTAACCTTGTCGAGTCATTGTCTCTTTTAGTGGTGATTGTTATGTCACCTCGTGTTTCTTTGTTACGTTGAGTTTTGATTTTTATTGTTTTTTGTTTTATTTTTGAATTTGGCTATTTTCCCCAGTACCCTAGCCATTGTTTTGTTAGTAAATATTGTTATCTATCTATCTATCTATCTATCTATCTATCTATCTATCTATCTATCTATCTATCTATCTATCTATCTATCTATCTATCTATCTATCTATCTATCTATCCATCTGAGGAAAGCATGAATGTCATTAATGTCCGAACGCACTACTTTGCTGGTAATGTGTGTGCCTTTGATTAGAACTGTTGTTTGATCTCTTTTTCAAACTAGAAATGATTTGTTGAATGGTGACACAAAAGATAAAATAAGATGTGCCATGTTGTTCAAATAAGTGCTCTGTTCTTCTGGGACTTTATGTGTTTAATGGGTAATGATTGAAAGGCAATGGTGTCAAATGTTTCTCATGGCGGAGCGGTTGCGTGCATATGTACTGCATGTGCGAATGTATGTATGAGTATGTGAGTCACGCACCACTGTACAGCCTCCTGGGCTTCTATTTCTGATGCCCATCTCTCAGCGCTACTGCACACTGAACTCAGTGAACCCTCCGCTGTTTACGCTCTCTCCCTCCCTCTCTATTTCTCACACACTCTCTCTCTTTCGTGCTCGTCTTTTCTCTGCAGCTTTCTCCATCTCCATCCAACTCCCTGCTGTACAACGCTCATTCACATGCACTCACGCTCTCTTGTGTTCTCTTTTCTCCCCCCCCCCCCCCCACTTCCTCCGTGTCTCTCTTTAGAACCATGCCTCTGTGTATCTACCTCTGCAGTTCAAGACTTGTTCTGACTCAGACAGTCTGTAACGCTAACGTTTCAGACACCCAGGGACTCTCTCTGTGTTAGGCCTGTCTCGTTGAGCTGTTAGATGAGGCCAGCAAAAGAGGCAGACGAGAGAAGGAGGTGGCAGCAAGGAGAGAGAAAAGAAAGAGGATGTTGGTGCTTTTCACACCTGCGTTCCAGTTGGAGACGCCATCCTCACTCCGAATTCTCACTAGCGTGCTTGCCAATGCCATGATGGGCTTTCCAAATACACACGCGCGCTCGCACGCATGCACACGCTCCCATTCCATCAGGCAGCGAAAAGTTGAACAGCTTTTGTGTCATCAGCACTCTGTTGCCCACACCGAGACCCTTCTGTTAGATACAACATTGTCCAAAGGCAGACTGGTAACAATGTGTCTCTTTTATCTGTTTGTGTGCATGTCTGTGTCAGCGAATCCCAAGGTTTTCATGAATGGAGAACCACGCTCGTGTGTGTGTGAGGGCGGCATACTAAACGAGGACGACACCCCTGTCAGCTTTGCTCTTCCAGGAATTGTGCCACATGTGATGATGTAACCTTACCCCCTCCCCGAAAACAGTAACGTCATCATTTGAGTTTTGAACTGCTTGCCTTGCACTTCTCAAATGCATTGTAGGACTGCAACACGCTATTAATAATCTTGGATAAGTGTGAGGCGAGTGTGAGCAAGTGTGCGTGTTGGCTTGAAAGTCGGTTGAGCGGTGCGGGGGAGGTAATGTGCATCACATGGCACGCACCTCAAAAAGTGCATTTCGCCCTGGTAAAGAGTTTGTCTGGAGCAGTGAATGTTAACCTGAGTTCGATCAAACCATATCTGAGGCCCTGTCCAGACGGAAGCAAAACCTGCTTCGTTCCTCAAAC
This sequence comes from Vanacampus margaritifer, assembly GCF_051991255.1. Taxonomy (NCBI): domain Eukaryota; kingdom Metazoa; phylum Chordata; class Actinopteri; order Syngnathiformes; family Syngnathidae; genus Vanacampus; species Vanacampus margaritifer. The sequence goes on along the minus strand of NC_135432.1, from coordinate 31,394,862 downwards.
AAATCTCGTACACACAGAAGCATTTCAAGACTTGCGTGTGTCCAAAAGAAGACGCTGAGGACGTTTAACGGATGTAATGTATATGCAAAGTCTGGAGTGGCGCTGTAGCGCAGCCACAGGGAGTTAACGGAAAGCGAAGAAGAAAAATCAGCGAAGAAGACAAACACTTTTTTTCCCTAACTTTATTGCAATCTACAGAACAAACATGGCTTTGCATGTATCAAAACAACATGAAAAAGACGGACACAGGAGAAGTGACAATGGCGGGTGATTCAAGTACGACATCGCTTGTTGAACGTGGGAATAAAGAAACTAAAACTACGACACGGCTAACCGCCATTGTTGGACAGGGCCCGAGTCAGACTCAGGGGTTCAGCAGAGGTCATGACACACACCACGGCCCTCGTTTGGCCACTTTTTAAAAAGTTACCTAAAGATGTCCAAAAAATTGCCATAAATGCCCAAAAAGGAAAAGGGAAAGGCAGAAAAGAAAACATTCAACAGGTAACCATAAAATGTAAAAAAAGAAAGAAAATTTTGAAAAAAAGGCAGAAAATTACTATAAAATGTACACAACATTTCCAACAAAGTCAGAAAGTTAGTTTTCTTAAAAATAAAAACAAAAAAGGCAGGAAAGAATATGTTCCAAAAACTAAAATTGTCAGAAAATTTATTGCAAAAAAAGGCAGAACATTTTCAATAAATAGCCATAAAATGTCCAAAAAAGGAGAGGCAGAAAATTACTATATGTCCATAAAATTGCCCAAAAATTTCAGAAATTTGACAGAAAGGCAGAAAAGTCTGAAAATGTATGAAAAATAAAGTCTGAAAAATTACACACAAACACCTACACACACACACACACACACACACGCACACAAATTCCCAAAACAGAAGACGAAAGGTAGAAGAAAGTGAATCTCTACATATTGGATGCTGCATATGACGGACAGATTCTTTTGTTTGTTTGTTTTTTGTCTTAAAATGGCTCTTTTGACAGGAGATGTGGAATACATAACACAATACTTGATGAGGGTGAAGAGAGCCAGATTTGATGAAAAGGCTACTCTCCCTGTTCATTTTGTTTACCAGCAAACTAAATCCTATGCCTACAGTATGTCTTGAATTGGAAAAAAAGATACCCATTTTATTTTTCAACAAAGAAATCTTCAGTGAATGTGCATAAGAAGCTGGTGGGGTTAAGAATCACTGGTCTGGTGTGCGTGGCCAAGGTTCAATATATGCACCCTTGTGTTCGTGTGTGAGTGTGTAGATTGTGCACTCACAAGAGGTCATTGAGTTAATTTCCATGTAACAACATATTGTCGCTTGAACCCACTCCTATTGCTCATCATCAAGGGTTCTTGTTGCTTAAAGAAAGCTAATGAATCCATTTACTACTTTCCATGCTGTCATAGCTCCTCTTAGTGAGGCAGAGCGCTTGATGGCACAGTTTCTTCACTGGGTGGCACACATCGGAAGCATGAGACCTGCTCACGAATAGTGCAGATAACACTATTTGCTGCTAATCGGGGATCAAACCAGCAGAGAGGAAAAAGCGCCTCCACTCCGTGCCTCATTCATAATTCACAGGAAGCAAATGAAGTTGGTACAGTGGGAGCAATCAAATATAGATGAGAGAAGGTAGGAGGGAGGAGATGAAGGGGAATAAAGCGAACCTCACCTTGCATGCAGCAGAAGCTTAAGCATGTCAGTGAAGGTGGCAGCGACCTGCATGAGACGGATACTTGTTTGCCTGACTCTCCAGGCCACATTTCTCAGCAGAGGGTAAAGCTATGACACCGTCAGCGTACATGCGATATGAGCCATACCTGCAGCAGTTATTCAGCACGGTAAATTTGCAGTCCCTCGCTTCCCCTGCGTGTGTGCATGCTGTTGTCCCCACCACCCCCCTCTATGGCTGACTGCGCTGACTCACTCATAGCGAAACTGCATTCAGTTTCCACACAAATGTCGAGAGACGTTCATAGCATGCCCTCAGCACGTTACAGCTCGCCATGAAAGCGTAATATTGAATAGTTTCAGATGCAGAATTTAAGATAACTCTTTAATTCTCTTCTGTGTTTGACTCACACAGGCCTTCTGTCTATGCTTATTGTAGCTGCAGTACATGTGACGCACACGAGAACAGATTCTATGAATTATTGTGACAGAAAAAAACCTTTCAAGTTTGTACTGATGCTGCCCCACAAAGCAAATGGTCTGCATGAGATAATTTGTAAGCTATTTTGAATTAGTACGCTATATTTACTTTGGAAACACACCTATTCAATTTGAATGATGTTGACACAAGACAGCCGGTTAGATGAGTATTTTTTTTCCGTTACCACACGATTTTTAAACTCAAGATTCAATTGAAAATGTTTCCAAATGTTACGAATTGTGGGGTTGTTCAGGCAAAATTCTATATAGCTTTCTTTTTTTTTAATGAGGTCAATTGTTGATTAAAAATAGTAATGGTGATAGTAAAATATTATGAAGCACATAACAACAGCAATAGTAATATTAATAGCAAGAATATAACAAAATAATTAAATAAATCTATCCAACTAAATAGTTACTTATTTTTATATAAATGATAAATCTAAACACATATGTTAAATTTAAACAAAGAATATATTACAAAATGTTACATTTTGTGTATTTATGATGGATGATTGTCCATGATAGATCACCGACGGATACCCACCTTTTGGTGTGTGCTTCTGCCTTATCGGCGAGTGCTTGATGATGCGAAGCCTTATAAAAATACAGACTGAGAAGAACCGTCTGCATTGACACAGATTGACGGACGCAAACCAGCTTCAGTCGATATCCAGTCCGTGTATTTTTTTCAGGCTTGGCCATCCGTCAATGAACGGCTAATGTAATGGAGGTATTGCCCACTTTTGCACTGGTAACAATCTGGATGGTCCTCTTTGGCCTAGAGGAGGCGACAACCAGGATTTCCCAAAACAATCTGAAATATGGTCTCGTCAGACCACATTTCACTCTTCCACATTGCTTCAGTCCATCTCAGAGGAGCTCGGGTCTAGAGAAGACGGCTGCATTCCTGGGTGTTCATGTATGGCTTGATAGTCGATGGCACCTGAAAGATGCCGCTTCTCCTTCTGGTAAATGTTTTTTACAGTTAATGGTTTATTTTAATCAGGCTCCACCATCATACCATGGCTTAAGGTAGAACCCAGGTTGGTTTACAGCCGTGAATCCTCGCAGAAAATGCAGCTCTGGCATCTGTCATATTCACTTTGTCCCATCTTTTATCTTGTGGCCGCTGGTTCTTGTTCCGCTATTTTTCCCTCCAAAGTCCTCTTCCCTTCCTGTGCTCCCGGCTCAGTGATGAAGGTAAAGCAGACAGGACTACATTTCACCTCAGATGAGCATGGGACAGTCGCTGAACATAAGCGTAAAAACCTTTGCTTAACATCAGAAAACTGTGATCTGTCTTCACCCAAGTTTGTGTGGCTATCTCTACTTATTCCCACTTTAACCTCTGAAAATATCCGAATGATAGCTCCAATCTTTCAATTTTATAGTTGTTAAGCATTTTCCTGTCCATCCATGCTCACGCATGAGAGAAAAAGCTTAATGTTGCTTAATGTCAGAAAACTGATCCATAATCACCAATTTTTGGGGAGATGTCTCTATGACCACTTCAACCTCAGCAAACATTAGAATGCCCGTCCCAATGTTTTGGATTTTATGGACGTTAAGATTTTCCTCATTAAAGCTGCATTAACTTTTTTTCTGTAATGGGTGCATATATGGAGAGAATTATTATTTTTAAGAATCTAAATTAATAACATACGATGCGCCGTGCCATTATCCAGTCATGTGATTGTAATGATGTATCCAGTGCATAAACAACGGCCACTTTCTTTCATTTGAATGCAAGTTTGCTAACATAATGGGCAAGAAAATGCCGTCTTCCTTCGCTAAATACTGTGACAATTCTGATCCGCATAATCCTCAGCACGTCAGGTTTCATGCCCTTCATTGGGGGGTGGGGGTGGGGGGTAGTGTCTCCTAATGTAGGGGTAAGCACAACAAAATGTAGCTGGTGAGGCAGGTAAATGTTTAGTCCAGGTTGAAGCTAAACAAAATGTTGCTGTTATTTTCAGCATGGAGACATATTGCAGCTGATGTTTTGGCGAGTGGTGATTTTGAGTTTCATATAAATAGGAAAGTCTGTATCAAGAGTCGAGCCCAGTACCGCTTGACTGTGAACCGGCTACACTAACCACTTCACAACTACATTCCTTGCATATGTTAAATTTTTACTATGAGAAGGCTGATCCAACATGACACATTGTGGAACATTATCAGCCATTCTTTATACATTTGAAATTCATAAAATAGCACTGCTGATTTGTTGCTTGTGGTGTGTGTGATGCTCCTCAGCTGTCTTATTTGTTTCTTGGCCAGTTTCTTTCATGTACGTCATTATCAGTCTGGCAGCTCAGCAAGGAAGGAGATACCATTCTTTTTTTTGAAGATGAAGACCTAAACAATTCATTTCATCTCATTCTACACTTTGATGGAACTTTCCCAGAAACAATATTTCAACTCTAGAGCCAAGGTCACCGCAAGATGTGTAGGCTGTTTTCAATCAGCTGCTTTCATTTGATTGGAGAATATGTTGTTGAGCACAGCATCTGTCAGCATCTTTGTCTCGATCTCTTTGTCGCCTGCCTATTCTTTAAATGTCAGATATTGGAAACAACACTTTCTGGGCCATCTGTATTAGACGTTTGTGTGTTTGCCTTGTGCATGCGTCCGTGCGTGCAGGCGTGTGTGGGCAGAGAGGCTGTTTGATGTGAGTCAGATCTAAACCCAGGCTGGTTTCTCTCACATGTGTGGGACGCATCCAGATGGCTCGGCAGGACTGCACGAATGTCACTCTGATAATGAGATGTCAGAAAATACAGGTAGGTGAGTTATAGGCCTATTGAGTGCTCATGCAACTGTACAACACACACGGAGATACATGGACATGCCAATGGTTCAACATTTCTATGAAGACATTTCAGGTCAGGTTTTGTTGCAGATACGGTAATAACAGGACCCTGAGAGATCAATCAATCAATCCATCCATCCATCCATCAATCAAAACATGTATTTAACCAGTAACTAAAACCACTTAACATTGACATAATTGCTCGTATATATTTTGGTGAAGATTGATTGCAGTTTATGACATCAAATAAAGATTGTTTACATCAAGCATTTACTGTAGACTGCCCCGGTCGGTCATGTAGTTAAAATTTAGTGGGAAGATGTGGCTTTGACTGGCTCTTATGTCGGCTTTAAGCCATAAATAAATAAATAAATAAATAAATAAATAAAAAGACTGTGTCCAACTTCTTTTAAAAGGAACCCCAACTGTAATGACAAGTTTGCTCTATATTATTTATTTGGTTGTTACAAACAACTTTGAGATACATTTTTCAAAAATCATTTCCAGTTTCATAAATTTTGTAGAAACTTTATTTGGACTTACATTGTTATTTACGTCGCAAAGCAATTTGTGCGTTGTGACGTAGAATGGTGACGGCATGGAATGGTGAAGCGCCTATAAAGAAAGCAAGGTAAGCCTCTGTAGCGTTCCTAAAGGAACGATCAAAACTCTTGACTGCGTCCAGTGAATGACGAGAGCACGGCGTGGTAAGGGTGACTCTACCGATCGCAGTTGTGTCTTTAGGAACGCTACGAGGCTTACCTTGCTTTCTTTATAGGCGTTTCACATTGCTCGGCAGAGAGCCTGCTGCCATTCTACGTCACTACGCACAGAATGTGTTGCAACGTAAATAACAATGGCGGCATGGGTCCAAATTAAGTTTCTACAAAATGTATTAAACTGTAAATTATTTTTGAAAAATGAATCTCATAGTTGTTAGTAACAACCAAATAAATAATATACAGCAAACTTGGCATTACAGTCGGGATTCCTTTTAACAAAATGTGTCCAGCTGTATTCTTGTGTAGGTACTGATACACTTCAGAGCTTTTGAGATTGCTCTTTGCCTCATGTCTGAAGCAACAAAGTTCAGAAAATAAACATGCGACGTAAACATGAGGCCAGCTGTACATTGTCGCTGGCCTCTTTTTTTTTTTTTGTCATCCCACTACCCTGCTACGTTAGCAAAAAGCTAAAACTGCAGCAACTGGTGTTCCCACATTGGTAAAGTCTGTAACTGCCATAGACAGTGAACTCACGCAAACAGTTTCACACCTCCCCAGCCTCCAACTTCATCGTACCAACCATGTCACAGAGCTATCTGGGAAATGAAAAGGTGGCCTAATACATGAATGGTGCTCTGATGTCACAGAGCTCAACACACAATGCAGCCCGGATTTGGAGTCGCTAATTCTGAACTGTCGTTCTATTCAACACGTGAGTTCTATCTAACACTAGAAAAGTGTTTGTGTCCACACCAATGAGTGTAAATCTGACACTTTTCGGATTTTTTTATTTTAGCCCTCCGAAAAGTCTCCGCAGAACACACACATTGTTATGACTCGTGTTTGTCTTTGTTTGTTTATTGTACACAAGACCACAGGTCATAAACCTGGAACAAAACAGATAAAAATAATATCACAACGATATAATGTTATATTCTAATATTACATGTGTCATCATACAAATACATGTACAGTACTGTATACATTGTTGTTCATTGTTGAAATGTATGGTCTATGTTGTTTCATTTGATTTCAAATAACATCTATTTTTTATTACAACAAAGCTGATGCACAATAATCGTTATTGAATGTAATCAACTACATAACCCATACTGCTTTGCGTGGTTGGCTCATGCGCACAAAGGCTGTCTTGTGCCCGCCACCGAGAGTAAAAAAAAAACGTGCGACTGTTTACTCAAGCTTCACATAGAACTCGTACGCAATAGTCATAACCAAACAATAAAATCGCAGTTGTTATTATTAATTGACTATATTTTGGCCGCGATCGATCGATCGTCTGTGATTTGCGCATGAATGAAACTCCGCGGTTAATATCCATAAATGTTAACTAACACACAACGTTAAATACTAACGCTAAGAAAAATGCATATACAAAACAAAATAGCATGACAATCGGTGTTCATAAGCGGCTACATACCAGCGGGCTGTGTGCTCCTGCTTGACAATTCAGGGATGGTGATGACAGGTGACAATTAGGTGTGCTAAGTAACCTTTAGGCATGCACACACCTTTCCTAACCTTGCCAACAAGATGAATTCTCACAGTATTTGTGAGTTCACAAGCTCCGCAGAATACATCTCGAACCGCTCCCGCTGATACGTTTGCAGCCGACTTTTTTTTAGGTCGGACCAATCAGGCGTTGTTTAGGGCGGGACAAAACCAATAAACGTCGATGGCGGGGGGGAACAAACAAACCCAACAGACAAATGGGCGCAGCAATTAATTCTGAATTACTCACCGTTTTCTTGTCGAATTTGAACAGCAAGAGGCGCTTCTGGCATTTTTACCTGGTAAAAATGTTCGTGCTTTGGCCTCCCCCCATCCCTAAGATGAAACGGAAGACATTTTCATCCATTGTGTTGATTGGTCAAAACAAACGTGCAAGATGCCGCATCGTTCAATCAGCTCAAAGTATTGTAAAGCATTGAAATGACGACAGCCCCGTTCTGCTGCGTTGGGCTTGGGACGCGTGCTGTGTTGGGGTGGGGGGCGCTCCTGGGTTTGCTCTCCGGCCGGTGGTTTGTGCCTTGGCGCTGCCGTGGCCTGGGGGGGCCTGGGGAGTTGTGCTTTTTCTGTCCTGGCCGGGGGGGTCGACGGATCCCCTCTTTGGTGGAGGTTTTCATGCATGCCAGATCCACCACACCAGCATCTACCGAAATTCAAACACAATCTGTTTCTTCCTCTGGTAGTTGAATCGGTGGAGGCTGATGTCTGTGGATCTCACTCTGCTTCATCTATCTTTCCTTCCTTTCCTCAGTCTTTCCTTTGGTCTCTTGAGGTCTCCCTAATTTGTTGGAATTTACATGTTTCTGGGGTTGGTGAAAGATTCTGGTTGGTAACCCGGTGGGTAGTAGGTGATGTCTGGTCGGTGCTGGATTTCACTTTCCTTTCTTTTCTTTGATCCTTCCTCGGGTCTCCTGACAACTTCATGACTCTAGCTGGAATCTGAAGTATTCGGTTTAGGTGAACGGTATGGGATTTTTAATAGGTTTTAGGTCAAATGAAATACGGAATCGTTCCGTTTTTAGACCTATAAGTACGCGTCTCATATTGAGTTGTCAAGAGATGCACTTCATCCCGTAATACCGTGAGAGTCAAAAATAATCCGCAAGATGTCAATGGAATCAATGAATAATAGTGACCTTTATGTGAGAACTTACAGTAAAGTTCCAAAGACCTCTTGCTCTGTGAGCAATGAGCTGACAACACATTCATTTACATGTATGACGAGAATCCGCTCATCTTATTGGTCGACGTAATGTTGTTTGCGGAAGTGCATAGCTGACAATCTGACCGGCAGCGCAGCAGCAGTACTCCTCCAAATAAAGGCAGAAACAATTGTAGAAATACAGAGAGGACTGGGATGCAAAACACATGGGTCGAGAAAATGTGAGAAAATATCGATCAAGCGCACTGTACTGCCTGCTGGCGCACTTTTACCATAGCCTCGATGGTGGACTGACTGGCCTCAAGTAATGCTTCCAGTGGTGAAGCCGTGTAGGACACGTGGAATACAACGCACAACTAAACTAGGGGAGCCCCAGAAAAAATTGTTGTCCACCAGGCAACGCCAGCGATAGATATGGTATGTAAAGAATGATTCTTTAACCCCCTGATCAAGGTAAATATACTGTATGTGCAATGAATATCTGTGTTGTATGGAAAACATAGTAGATTGACAAGTACAAGTTAAATAGATAATACATAAAAGCATTGATGAATAACACACACAGCCTTACATTTATTAAGTTCAAACAGATTTGTATAATTTTTCCTGCATGTTTAGTTGATATACGACACTAACTATAAATAAATATAGTAAAAAATAGTTGATCTAATTTTCATGTGACTGTTGCAGACGTAGCCCATGTCTATCACATTGTATGCATGGTTTGAGCTATAACTCAGCTGTCTGTGCTCTAAAGTACACACACTGAATGATGATGATGAAATACAAATGGGAAAAATAGGCAAATATATATACATATACATAGTCTAGGGCATTGAGCTTTTCATAAGTTACAGGTTGAATGTTCTGCTTATTATTTATTGTTTAAGGGATACTTGACTCATTGAGCCATTTTCAGCAGGAAATAGTTAATATTTTGTCCAGAATAAATTTGCTAACTTCATTATTTTTCATGTACAATAAATACCTTTAAAAATATTTTTTTTCCCACTTACTGTCTACTGAAGATGACATAACCTGTGCCGAGGAAGTAGGCAACAATCGATCATGGCTCAGTTTGCTGACCAAACCCAGAAAACAGGTGAGGCATGATTGGTCGTTACCTACTTCCTCAGCATAGGTGATGCCATCTTCAGTCGACAGCAAGTGGAAATATTTGTACATGAAGTTCTCAAATTCATTCTGGACAAAATATTAACTATTTACTGCTGAAAATGGCTCTATGAGTCAAGTATCCCTTTAAGTTAAGTATAGGAAAGGTTTCTGTTTGACAGATATTTATTTTCGTAAGTTAATTTTGTTAGTTTGTATTAAAGTACATTTCTGGATAACAACTATTACATGTGTTCATGTCGTTCAAAAATTGTTTCTCCTACCCACCCCCCAAAAAAAAGCTTTAAAAAAATCGCGCCATCAAGGTTGAAGCAATCAGGTTGGGCATCCTTCTCAATGAGGTGTCCCTCATTTATTTTTCAGGGAGTTGGCAACCCTATTCACCGGAAATTAGGGTGTGGTTACTCAAGGTAGTGCTATTCAGATTACACCCAACGTCCACTCCAACACTCAAGGAAATTTACTCTGACAGTGTAACTTTTTATCCTAACAGTGTTAAAATAACACTGCTTACTGCATATTTGATCATACACTGGAAATTTAACACGGACTGTTTATTTTTTTATGCTGTGAAGCCTACTTGCCAGTGTTTACATCGCATCACATGCTAATACGAACACAGCGCTACAAACGGTGGCTGACCAAGTAAAAACAAACTCGCACTAAGCACCCAGATTCACCAACCTCTTATTTGTGGTCCCTGAACTGTTAGGGCCTTTTCACACTGCACCTCGCAAAGCATAGTGCACCACTGACCTGAACTGTGCATGTGCTGCACAGTAGTGTAGTAGCGTAGACTGTGCGGTAAGCACTCCACATATCAAGCACATTGTGTAAGCTCCGTTCTTCTTGCATTTATATGTGCTTTAGTGGTTTGATGGGGTCAGCACGTATGTGCGTATATACTGTATATCTCCATGCCAACAATACACAGACTGTCTGTTACTGTGTTACCCACAGTTCATTGCTCTGTGCAATTTTTAACTTTTGCTTTTGGAGCAGTTGGCATATTGTTGACACTTGCCAAATGTGGGAGCCTAAATTGCATGAAATTGGTGGGTTCCAAGTCTGCTGCTGCAAAAAAAAGAAAAGAAGAAGAAGCAAGCAATTCAAATAAGAATGGAAAAATAAAAAGATTGCATTCATTATCCCTCCAACCAGCACAAGACTAATATACATAATATGCCAGTAAACGTGTGATTAAGATTGCCACTTTGAAACAGCATTGAGACATTTCATCATATTAACAGCAACAAAAACAAATGCATTGAAATAGTCATATCGAGTTGCTAGCAGGATTCTTGTCACGTCTACTTTGTATAACACAACACAAAGTAAAGTTGTTGGATTTTTGGTTGGGGAGAGTTGGGTAGGTTGAGCTATTTTTCATTTTGAGGATCACCACAAGAAGGTAGTTGTGGGTTTTTTTAAGGGCAAACTACATATATTAATATATAATTTTCAGGTTTGTTACACTTATCTACAAACAAGCAGATTCAATGTGAACGTTGTAGTTTAAGTGATATAGCCTGTCAAAAAAAATAAAAAATGTTGTCTTGTTGCACAAACATACCCCATGGGATAAGTTTAGTATAGGACCACGCCTTCTCTCCTTTCATCTTTCAAACGTTCATCCTTGTCATCCATCCCTTTTCTTCCTCCCTCACTCCTCCATACTCCTTCCATTCATCTATTCGTCCCTTCTCTGCACCAATTTCCCAACCTCCTCACTTTACATTCAATGAGCCCAGGTTCCCTCTCTTACATCTTTGGCTGCTTTGTCAAGGGCTTCAGGGGTGTTGAGCATTTTAAGCTAACATGCCCATGGGGTATAATGTCAGGGTCAGTTACGATTTTTATATGACCTTTGATGACATATCAGATTTTTTTTTTCAATCCTTTTTTGTTTTTCTTTTTTTTCCTAAATCTGACCCAGGCCTCCTTGTATGTGCATGTAGATATAAATTGGACATGTGCCCACTGTGAGTCTCCACTCTGGAGATTTGCTGGTTCCACAGTTGAATGATTCTGAACCCTTTCTCACATATCCTTCTTCCAAAATCAATAATCAAGAGGAAGAGGCAAAGTGACAATTTTGACACCAGTCTTAATTTCGAATGGATCTGAAATGCTGTTACAGGATTTAGCATTGACTGCTTTCATTAAAGTCTCACATCAATCACATTTGCAATGTTCTTGTGAGTTTCCTAATTCCACACTGAAATGTTGTATTTAAGATTATAATTTTTACAAATTGTGCATGAATTCTAAGAAATGTTAACGTGGCAATAGCTAGATTGTTAATTGTGATTTACTCGGGAAAGGCGGGACATTCTGTACAATACTTCAGGCTGACTGGACGATGCGGCACTGTGCACGTTTGTTTGACCAATCGCAGCAACGGATGAAAATGTCATCCTCGGTCTCGTTTTAGGAAGAAAAAAAAAGCACGAACATCTTTCAACTTGATAAAAATGCACAAAGTGCATCTCGCTATACAACATTCAATAAGGAAACGGAGGAAACGAGAACAGAATTAATTGCAGCGTCCATTCGTCCATGTTAGATTAGTATATTTTCCCACGATGTCGCCGCTTCCTGGTTTCGTCACAGCTGCATATCCCACCCCGAAAAACACAATGTCGCTTTGTGATTGGTCCGAACCACCATGTGGTTCAGATTAGTGGAAATCAAAGGGCTCGGTACAAGATGTATTCTCGGGAGTTTGTGAATTTACAAATACCGTGAGGATTCAATTTGCAGATCAAGGTTAGAGAAATGTTGCCACACAGCTGAAATATCAGAAGGATAGCAAGATAACATTGGTTAATACATTCTGGATTATGATATGAAATCGGATCTGCTTGAATACTTACTGCAATTTTTCGGAAATTGATTCTTGCTTCTCTCTCCACAAAAATGACAGGAAAGTGGGAAGAAAACATGCTTAGTAAACTGAAACCACTAGTTAAGCACTAGAAGAAAAAAATTCCTAGACAAGATCTGACAAAAACTGAACTTAATACACACGCTAATAAACATGTATGTTACCATGGGGAACATAAGATCTCTTCCCAATAAGACTGACAAGCGAGCACTAAACTGCATGCAAAAACATGCATGTATAGTACATGACTGTCGGCATCTGTAGTATTAATATGAGCAAACAAACATACACGTATACACCGAACAAAAATAAAAGCACTACACTTTTGTGATTGATCTGATTGAACTCAAAGATCTAAGACTTTTTCTGCGTACAGAGGCCAGTTTATGAATATCAAATTGTGTTTACAAGTCTGTCTAAATCTATGTTCTTCCAATTCTCCTTTGATAAATGGTCTTTCATTTGTATAGCGCTTTCCCACCTATTAAGGCACTGAAAGCGCTTCACACTGTCTTCATATTCGCCTACTGATGGTGCAGCATCAGAAGCAACTGAGAAGTCAGTATTTCGCTCTAGGACACTTCGACATGGTCACAAGGGCCAGGGAGCGAACCCACAACCTCGGCATTGGGAGACAACCACTTTTCCACTGAACCATGCCATTCCTTTGCCAAAATAATCCATCCCCTTCACAGGTGTGGAATATCAGGATGATGATAAGAGCATGATTGTTGCTCAAGTGTGCCTTTTAGGCTGCCCACAATAAAAGGCCATTCCAAAATGTGCATTTTTGTGTGTGTGCATAACATACTGGTTGTACTGAACTCAGAATGTCGGAATCGGTGTCATTGTGCTGTGTGATTAAAGTTCACATATTAGAATGGCCTTTTATCGTGGGCAGCCTAAGGAACACATGTGGAGTAAACATGCTCTTATTCAGATCCGCAAGGATGAATTTTTTCAGCAAAGGAACATCACTAATACTGATTTTTGACATATTCAAGAGAAATAGGCCTTTTGTGTACAAAGAATAAGTCTTAGATCTTGTAGTTCAGCTGAGAAAACGAAGCAAAAATTGTTGCATTCAGTTTTTGTTCATTTTGGACTGTGCTGGACGTCTCAGTCCAGCAGGATTGTATCAACTATTAATTGCATTATTGTCTGCAAAAATGTTTGGTGAGCTCAAATGTTAAAAGGACAACTGTATTCCAAATTAAACTAATTAACAGACTGACCTGGACATGCATTATATCCAACAATATTCATCCACTGACCTGTGATAAATGACAACTTCACCTCCAGTTTTTGCAGGTCATTGCTGGTCACTGTAACCATGGCAACAGCAAAGAAAAATCTCAGAGCCATCAAACAGTGACACCTTACGCTGTCACTGAGAGACTCAGTTGAGAGGCATATCAAGTGTGAAAAGAAGAGTGAGAAGTTGTTGTTTATTTAATTTCCCGACCAGTCACCAGAGTTCCCCTCTATAACTCCCACTTGCATACAAAGACATTTCACACGTATGCATGTAGAATATTTCCTTTGTCTTCATCACACCATGGAGCCGTGCTGGAGAATAATATAGCTGCTATGTTGTGGATAGATTGCCTGTGTGTAATGCTTTGGCCTCATACATTTATTACACCGCGTTTGGCCCTTCTAGCAGCTTTGCCAGCGTCGTTTGGCCGCACCTGTTTGTCTAACACAGACACACACACACACGCAAACAGGCTTTTATGTGCGCTTACAGTTACAAATGCTTATCTATGGAGGTGTATGGCATGCGTGTGTGCACGTGTGTGCACGTGTGTGCACGTGTGTGTGTGTGCCAAGTGAGTGGTGTTGTTGCCCTTTTAAACGCCAACCATTGCTGGCAGCAGATTTCGTCTGAGGTGATCTGTTATAGTGACAGGACAGCAGGTATTTTTAGCCACAGACAAGTAATGATGAAGGAAAGACATGGCAACAACAGGAAGTGAGAGGAAGAAGCAGAAATTTCAACTAAAACCACTTCAATCTTGCTGATTTCATGTTCAATCATCAATACTTGTGGCCATTGTTTACAAGTTTGCACTCATTTCTCACTTTCATTGCATCGTAACTATTCGTATATCTGACTCTTTGTCTCCTCCCAGGATGTTCATGTGCTCAAGTAAAAGTATAAAGTAATCATCAAAAAATTACTCAAGCACAAGTAAAAAAAAAAAAAGGATTTGGTGAAAAGAATACTCAAGTAGGCTACTGAGTAACTACTTGAACATGGTCTGATTTATTTTTAAAAACAATACCATCAGACAGACAAAACGTTAAAATAATGTGCAAATACTTGCATCTTCAAATCATGAAATAATATAAAAAAATAATAACTTTTTGAGCTCAAACAAAAGTGCAAGCAGACACGTTAGCCCAAGCATGCACATTCCATTCCCAGCCTGTGTCCAAATTCACAAAGCTGGGTCCTCCGAAGGCCGAATTTCCCGGCTGCATGACGTCACTCCCGGCGCGACTCGACAACACACACATACTTACACATGAATGGAGTGTCTGTCAATGCTCAACGGACAAGCAGCATTGCCATCCATTCATTTGTAAGTCTGTTGTGATCGTCCCTTTAGGAAAGCTACGGAGGCTTACCTTGCTTTCTTAATTGGCATGTAACATTGCTTGGCAGAGAGCCTGCCGCCATTCTACGTCACTACAAACGGTATTC